>NW_020925233.1:333533-511738 GCF_003984885.1 Neopelma chrysocephalum
AGGAGAGGAGAGGAGAGGAGAGGAGAAGAGAGGAGAGGAGAGGAGAGGAGAGGAGAGGAGAGGAGAGGAGAGGAATACTGTGGGTCTAAATCATCATGGGATGAATCAAAAGACAGCTCATTTAAGTGTCTGACTCTCCAAGCTCTGCCAGTAACTTACAGAAGGAAACAGCCTTAACTTTATTTACAATGCCAAAAGGATAGACATAGAAATTTATGGAAAAAAATGAATGGGTCCCTTCCTCCAGCTTCAGGCGTTCTGAATTAGAAAGCTGGAGGGATTCACACCCACTTGAGGCATGTAGTTTAGCCAGCTACATGAATAAGTCTCCCTGAGATCCCTCACTAGTCATGGGAGACATGTAGTTTTCTGCAAAAGCAAGGCAAAGAGTTTAAGTTCAGTGCCCAGTTAACAGGAGTCTCAAGAACAAGTTGTCTAACCCATAGCTGCTGGTGGTAATATTCCTTGTGTGAACTGAAATGCAACAGATTTTATATTACTTGACATACAAACAGGCATTTTTTAAGCTGAAATCAGAGATCTTCACTACTGGAGTTAGGGTCAAACTAATGAGCTGAATATTTTTGCAAACTCATCTACCACATAGCTGTGGCATCATAAACACCTATCTGTTAGGCGTAATAACAAAACACAACATCACATCAGGAACTAGCAAAAAGTGAAGTGTTTAGAGTTCTAAGGCACTAAGCTATAGAAACTATTAATCATGCTAAGAAATACAAAGGAAGACTGAATTGGATGCACTGATGTGAGGCACAATCATACACCGAAAACGCATTAACACTACTACAATTGTGCCACTAGAGCTTTATCTGAGGGAGGCAAGCTTTAGAAATTACTTCAGGACAGAATGCCACAAGGTTTGTGATCTGATAAATCCAGGTCTAGCAGCAGTTTACCTGATGAATTGTTAAAACTGCAGACTAAGTGTCTAATGTATGATGACCACAAATTCTATTCATTTCATAATGGATGTCTGCCTTTAACTTGAGTGACATAATGAACTAAAGCTGTAACTTCCAACCTTGGTCTACTTCCCAGTAAACTGAATTTGTCATGTCTTGTGACTGTTTTCAAGGGATAGGTTTGGCCTTTGATTTGTGCCATGCTTGCAAAATCCTTTATGGAATATAATAAAACAGGTCCAGCAGAAGCTGAGAACCATTATATTAAAAAGTGTAGAGGCTGAATTCTAGTTTTACTTTTTAATGGAGCTTTTATGGAGACCTGTGCCAGCAAAAGTCCAATGCATGTGCCACGTCATAATTACTTGTAATCTGCTTTAAAAGAATGTTCTATTTTCAAGTGATCAAAACCTTTGTCTTTGATCCATTTTGGATCTGTATCCTGCAACTGCGCAGGAGACAGCATGTGTCTCCTCAGTAATAAAATAATGAATTTAATCCCAAGAAAAACACTGAGCTGGAAAGAAATACAAAAGAGCGTTTAACATTTATGATCTGTCACAAAGAAATATTTCATAACAATGGACATGCTTTTTTTAATGTAAGGAGGAGATAATTTCTTGCACTCTGTGCCAGAAGACAGTAATAGAGGAGCACAAATTGCTGACACATCCCCTTTCATGTAGTAACCACAGTATGCATTGCTCTGAGCATGACCACATGTAGGGGAGACCTTGTTCTTTTCTTTCCTAGCATGGGCTCCTGCATGAGGACACCTGTCTCAGGGAGTACAGGATTCAATAATACCTGAGTAGAATTTGCATTAGTAGCCTGCACAGGCCCAGCAACAGGTTGGCCATAGACTGGCAAAGGCCAGTTAGAGCAGCACACAATATCTGGCTTTCATTTAGGCAATATATTAAATATCACAGGTCAATTTTTCTTCTTTCTTTTTTTAATTTTTTTTTTAATTTAATAGCAGTGTTCCTTCTCCCAGACACATTTGTGGCCCATGAATGTGGTCTTTACAGTTGCCTTTCCTTTGCACTTCTCAGTATGGTAAACAGGTATAGGTGCTCATGACAGAAGTCTGTCTGCTCTGTTTTCAAACTCCACCAAACTCACCACAGCCAATCTATTTCTGCATTGCTCAAAAATACGTTCATGCCTGGAATTTAGAAACTGCACACAGTACTGTTTTTTTTGCAGAACTGCTTCCTAGTCTGTTGTTGCCTGTCCTCTATTCAGGTAATGAATTATTACAGTTTGTATGCAAAGCTTCAGACTTGTCTCTATTGAATAGGATTGTTTTGCATATATCATCATCTAAGTCATCAGTGATTCTAAAGAAACTCAGATGAAGTCCAAGTGTATGACATCTATTTTCTTTCGTGTCACACACGTGGCTTTTTGCTCTCGATAAACCCATACAGATTATTAGTCTTTTCTCTGCTTTCATGTAGATGACCATGAATAGCTTTTTTATTTGCTCCAGTATTTTTCTAGGACTTTAATTGAAGCAGAAAACCTGTAATTCCACATGTTGTTTTCCCATCTTTTAAAGAGCAGCACTATGTTTCCCTTCTATTCATACATTCACTTCAATTTATTTACAGATAACTACTAATGGCTGCTAAGTTGTGTTTGATGGCTCTTCAGTAATGACAAATGAAATTTAAGAATTCCTGATAATATATTTAAGATGGTCTATTCTCATTTAAAGCTGAGAATTTTTCTCTGTTGATGTCATTAATTGTGAAAACATCATTTGGTAATGAAAACTAGTGCAAAAATATTAAATGTCATGGTCCTCTTTATCAAATTCTCTCTGATAATTCTAACCCTCTGCAAGGTAACAGGCCTTTTTTTTTTCTTGGTCTTCCCCCTACTATCAATGCCCTTATGGTTTCTTGTTTTACCTGATGGACGTTCCTTATTGAATATTATTTGTTTCTTGAATTTTGCCTATTTGCTTGAACTATGTATTTATTCTTGTCCTCATACTCTGAAGAAGAAGTCACCAGATATCACAAGTTCTGTTTACTTCTACAAGCAGCAGTTGTGAATCTTAAAGCTTCTCAGCTGTGCAGGTATTTTTATGTGTCGCTGAGGTTAGGGGTTCCCCTGTCACCATCACAGCACATTAAGGGTGATCTTAACAGCTTTCCTCCTGATCCTAATTTTAACACATGGCTTTTCTATCAATCTCTAACCTTTGGAGGCTATGCTGTTGTTACCATGCTGTGCAATGGAAACTCTTACTTCATTCTGGTTTTAGAGAGAACACCAGTTTCATATTTTAGACTGCTGGAAGTATAGGAAACACCATTAGAATCTGCAGCATATCTAGGATTAATTCATTTTAACAAACATCTAAAATGTCTCTGTTACACTTCTCTAACATTATTCAAAACACAGACACCTCCCCATATAGCAAGATAGACCTTGTCTCAATGTGATAGTGGCATTTAAGCACATAAATAATTCCATGGATCTGGACCCTAGATATATTTTGTGAGTCAGTGGACAAGGTACAGTAAAACATTGATACAATATCCCTTTACTTTTTGCAGTAGCACAAACACCAAATTTCACACTACCAGCAATGCTTTTTGGCAAACTGTACTATTAATGCAAATTAAATTAGGCTGCATGACATTAAGCCACTTGGGATTTTTCCAGGACATTAATTTAGCAACATGTGCTTTCAATCACTATATGTTCTGTTCCCTTGGAAACAAACAAAAAAACCCCCCACCAAAACACAATAATTAAACATAAGCTACAGTTTTTTCTGTGTGAGTGTGCAGAAGGAAGAGTTAATTTTCTTTTTCAAAATCAAGGGCTTGCCGTAATTTCAAATATTATGCTTGTATTTTTCTGAATGACAACAAGCAGCATCAGGAGCTAGCAGACAATTCCCTGTCTGCCACTGAGGCTTTCTTCACAGATTGTTGCTCTTTGCTTGTCTCTCCCTTATTCTTGCTGCTCTGTATGCCCTTCCCTTACCTCTCCAAGGGGAAAAGTCTTTTGTACACCTTTCTTTCCTCCAACACCTATGGATATTTCTGCTCAGAAGACAAATGGATTTAGGGTTCAGTCTCAAGGGAAAACAGGTCTTATCTAGCAGAGATTTGAGGTCTCTGGCCACACAGCTGCGTCAAATCTAGACTACTGTGAAAATAGGCAACTGGATCCAGATGGAGTCCAGATGTGTTAGTGTGCTGAGGCATCCAAGGTAGTAAGCCATTGGACAAGAACATAAGTTCAAGTGAAGTGTTGGACTGACATTTCCAGGCTGTATTTGGAAATGGGCTGGCTTATGTTAGCTTGTGCAGATGTCTCCAGTACTTCCAGTTTTGGGGTATTGATAGAAGGCTTGTCTGCATTGGTCAGTGTAGTGGTGCTCCAGCATGTAAATGATGCATAACTGGGTCATGCTAACCCTAAACTGTGACCCTTCACACATCAATTCAGATAGAACCTCAACTTTCTTGATGCCTCAGTTTGTGAACTTACCCATCCATTCTCTGATCATGTCCATAGCTCTCTTGAACGGCCTTTTAAATCACAGATATTTACACTCTGCTGCCATACAAGAATCAGAAAAACTAGGAAATATGACAGTTTCTCTAGGGGCTCAATTGATTAGTTGTTATTAGAATGTATAGGGGAAAACAAAACGAAGCACTAAAAAGCTTTTTTTTTCCCCCATAAAACTTGAGAATAATTGGAAGAAAGAGGGAGGAGAAAAGAGGCTGCTATCGGCAAACTGTGAGAGTTCATGTTGGAAGGTGGGAGGGGACTGGCAGCAGCAAAGAGATGGCATGGCAGCACTAATGTGGTTGTGTACATCTCTGCAGTAAGCACAAGGAAAAACAAGCTAATCAAAAAAGGAAAACATCCTGGAGCAAGGGAAGAAATTAAGGAGAAAGAATTGTGAAAGCCTGTGATTTTCTCATTATTCTTGTTATTTTTATGTCTTTTTTTTTATTGCCCTTCAGTTCTTAGAGCCTTCTGCAAGTTTTCAGTGAAATGTTAGACAAATAGTTGCAACTAAATGGAACTCTGTTCCCATTCTCCCTGCAAAACAACCTGAAATCGGAAAGACCATATAAACACAATCCCAATTTAGGTGCTTGTGAAGTGCCATGTTTTTTAAACTAATTTTATTACAAGGAGGGAGATGATGGGCTGGCACATGAACTCTTGACTCCTTTATTCATAAAAACAAGTGCCTCACAAATAGCAGCCCTCATAACAATGAAAACTTGCACACATGAATGCACATCTGGAAGGTGCTGAGAATGTGAAGCAGAGATAACAAAAGGGGATGAGAACAGAAGAAATGAAGACTATTCTTTTAACAGGCTTTTACAGAAAGCTTGTTTAATCTCATGCTTACTTCTAATTTTTGATTTAGATTTGACAGATTTGACTGTCTCACATAATTCAATATCCAAAAATGTTTCCATAATGTAGATAGTGAAGGCAAAACATAATTATGGGTACTGCCCCTCAGCATTTCTCTATTTTCTTTTGAAAAACCTGTCAGGTAATTTGTAACCTTATGTGGGTGTTATCTTTATTTCACATTTTGTTTTTGTAGTTAAGAACACTGTAGCACTTTTAAGAGTCTCTATAACTTTACTTTTAGGAACATATACTTAATAATCAAAATCATCTGTTTGGCTTACAGTCTGTTTTCTTTGCAGAAGTGTTTTTGGAAGCTTAACAGTGTAATTCCAGGGATGGTATCGGCCCCAGTATTTTAGAATCTGGGCCTGCAGAGGGACTTTATATAGCTCTTTGGGAGGAAGAACTTATACTGCCAAAACATAGTTCTTTGCCAGAATTAGATTCTGGTTCTGTAAACTACCTAACTTTAAGCATGTGTGTATTAACATGAATATTAAATACTTGAATTCTTTACACACTGAAGTCCCCAGAATGACCATGCTTGCTCAGGACACAGGGACAGAAAGACTCTGAATCTACAGACCTTTTGTGGCAGGTGATGATGTGGGAGTAGACTGCTGCTTGGAAAGCACACCTGGTGTGTCATATGGCTTGCTCCACTTCCAGATGAAGAGGAGGCAGTGAAATTAGAAAAAAGGAAGGAGTCAGCTGTACAGGCAGAAGAGCCTTGTTAAAATGTTGTGGTAGGCAAGAACTGGGTTAGTGTTGGTTGCAAAGGTGGGAAACGTTCATTTTCAGCTAAACAAGCTGGGATTGTTTAGCCTGGAGAAAAAGAGACTGAGAAGAGTCCTTATTGTTCTCTATAATTACCCAAACCTATGTTTTAATGAGGTGGGGGTTGGCCTCTTCTTCCTGGTAACAAGTGACAGGATGAGAGGAACCATGAGACGGGAGAGTTGCACCACTGGAGGCTAACAATGGATATTAGGAAAAAGGGTTGTCAAGTATTTGACCAGGCTCCTCAGGGAAGTGGTGGAATCACCATCCCTGGAGGTACAGAAAGGTATGTAGATGTGGCTCTTGGAGACATGATTTAGTGGTGCATTTGGCAGTGCTGGGTTACCAGTTGGACTGGCTGATCTTAGAGATCTTTTCCAACCTAAATGATTCTGTGATTCTATGAAATACAAAGCCTTTGACTTTACAAATCTCAGTGTATGTGTTCTACCATTACTCTGCCCTCCCTGCTGAAAGAAGTAAGTCCAGGTACAGGTTACTGCTAGTATTTTAACACTATCTAGTGACTTTGTGCTGAAAATTAAGATATCTATGTAAAAGGATAAGTTTAGACATGCTCATAGTAGTGAGGAAGACCAGGCTTTCAGTCCACCCTGACTAGAGCTGTATTTCCTTCTGTTTGAATGGGAAAACTGGGAGCTTAGACACTCAGAAAGTAAAACTGAGGGAAGCTAGGCTTTTCAAAGGCATTTTTGGAATTAAATTTTTAATGGTTTTCTGAAATCCAGAGAAAGATACATCTTGGAGGACAGAGTTAGATTTTGTCAAGGAATAGAAAGTAAAATTAGAGTAGAACTAAAGTAATCACAAGAGAATATGTATTTTTTTAGATTAAAACCCTAATCCAATGGGTTTTAATGGAGATACTTTAGTGTGGAAGAGAAATATAAGAGCAATATATGCTATAAATATTCTACCCATGCTGTCAAATAAAAACAGAAAAATGAACGACATTGTCTGGTTCCAACTCCTGACTCCACTTTTTCTGGAATCAAACAAAAATACAATTTGTTGATACATAACAGGCCATGTGTGACAGAAGCGGGATTTTAAAAGCATCTTATTTTTATGAAAGAAATGTGAGAGTGAAAAAAGTAAATCAGGCTCAGTGTTTATTTAACATCTAAGAAGAAGAAAACTGGAAAAATGAATGAGATAAAGTGCAAATTGCTAGACACGAAGAAAGGTACAATGAAGGCATAAGGAAGTATATTAGAGATCACAACATTTCAGGTGTCATTCTAGTAAAGGCCTAAATTTAGGGGAAAAGAGATACATTTTCCAACAGGAAATTTTGATTTGTTGAAACTCATTCCCATTCTGGACTTCTTTTGAGGAAAAATAAGTGTTTTACAGGAAGTTTCTGTCTCATATAATTGTGGAGAACTATTAAAAAAATGCGTTGTGAGTGACTCCAATGTCTCAAAATCCAGACAGAAAACAAAGCTGCTTTTTTAATTCTCCCTTCAGTTTTGGTAGCTGCATTCTGTTTTATCTAAATACTTCCTATTAGTTAGTAACTAATTAATGAAAACAGTCTTTTCAGAAACCTGAATGATGCACAAATCTACTTCAGAATATTCTGAATGAAAATGCAACCTTTTGGCTGCTTCCTATAGGTTTGGGTTGTACCTCAGCACTATAAAGGCCCAGAGTTGCACACTTGCTGCAGGAACAATGACCCATCCATCTTCTTGCTGTAGATAAATCACAACCCCAAGGTAAGCCAGGTGCTGCTGGAATAGCTGTGAGAGAGGCACGGACATGCAAAGGAGGTTACATCATAGGACCAGAGCATTTCCTCCAAAAAGCAAAGTACTGCCTCATTTCTGTGTCAGAAAAAATAGCCTTATTCATGTCACAGTAATGGTCGAGTTTGCCTACACTGCTAAAGTACCTTTAGCCAGCTTTGTCCAACCTTGATATGTTATTGAAGAAATGGTACTATCTGTGTAAGTGATCAGGGATGGATTCAACTCTGATGTCTACCATGTGTGTGTCTGCTATGGTGGCTGGACACACAGTTTCCCATTTCAGAGAATAGCTGAGAGCTTACTCAGTAGGTGTCTACTCCAAAGAGAGAAAAATTGCCTTCTAGACTACACTGACTCTGTTAACCAAATATCCTTGGATTATACAGGTAGTCTGGACAACTTAGCTAATGTAAATACCTGCTTAAGTGTAGATACTAATAAATTGATGAGATTTATTTTACCGAAGCTCTCCTTCAAATGACTACATAAAATACAACATAAGTAAACTTTAAAACTGCAAAAAGTAAAAATACTTAATGTTTCTTTGCTTAGCCCTAGGGCTGCCCATTGAACATCTTAGATGATGGTTTTAGGAGCTCATTTAAAGTTTATGATTTCTTGAAAAAAAACTCATAAAATGCATCCTTCATTCTCATCTAAAACCTCCTATGTGTATGTTCATGAACTTTGTCACAAAAAACTATGGAGTTCCTCTATTTTGAAAGTATCCCGGTTGCTATAGTTTTACAAATACATTTAAAATCTAATACTGGAATATAAAAATTATTGCTTTGTTCATTTCAGAGTGTAAAACACTAGACCTGTCTGTTTGCAAGAAAATTATGCATGATGGGTTGGGATTGTACTTACATGGTGCCTACTTTAAACTAAAGTATGTGAAATCTTCAGGTTTATTGCTGCTTTTTCTGCAGTCTATGCATTGTCTTCCATCCTGTGCCTCATTCCAAACTGAACAGCCTCTGGGGAACAGTGTAGACTACTATTTTGTGTTGTCACCTAGTGTGCTGACAGAATGAAGAAAAGTGTTTGGTACAGCCTTTCATTGGTAACATATACTGATAGACACAAGTGTGTCTAAGTTAAGCTGTTCAACATTTAAATATGTAATTAAATATAATCACTATCCCTATTAGGGCTGACAGTTTATGTTCTTTTTATAGTAACCTTTGTACTTTTCGTCATCAGTCACTTTTTGTCTTTCTAGTAATTCATACTGCAGTGGTAATGGAACAGGCCATTTGGCTCAAAAAAAATCTTTTCTTCTTCAAATCCAAAATATAGTATTCCCATCAGAATGTGAAAGGAGCCTTTCATGTTTGGGGTCTTACCTGCTCATACCTGATAATATAGGAGCTCAGCTCAAGGAGAGGATTACTGAAGGAGTCAAAGGGGACTGCCAGTGGGAAAAATGAGAGCTCAGTAGATCCATTTTGAATATATTTAGTTGGTTCTGTCGTTGGAATATATGTACTTAATTTGACCTTAGCTATGGTCTTTTCTGTTGTGGATATTGTGCAGTTATTCTGTGCATTTGTCTTTGAAGCTGTGCTGGTTTAAAAGTTAACCAGCAAGGGAAAATGAACTCAATTCAAAAGAGAGATTTATAACTCAGAATAACAATTTATTAAAATAATGCAATAAGTACAATTATACAGACAGGCAATTGGTTTTAACCCGCAAAACCCAAATGTGTAACTCAGCACCCTGGGGTATGAACAAAAGTGGTGTACCTTGGCCCACCCCCGAGTCCAAAGCAAAGGGAGAGGGGATAAACCTGCTGGTGGGAGAGCTGCTGCAGTCTGGTCAGAAGTGGTGATTGCAGTCCAGTCGAGGGTGGTGGTCTCAGTCATCCTCTGGATCCCACGAGAGGTCGCAAGGCTCTGAAACTCCCAGTTATATACTCTCCAGTTCAGGCGGGAGTGCTCAGTCCCTCCCTCAGAGTAGGGAATTCCATAAAAGGGCATGCGGATGCTCAGTCCCTCTTCCATATAAGGGTATCAGAGCGGGGAATTCCATAAAAGGGTACAGGAACATCTTCCCACCTTGCAGGCCTCTACTGACAGCAGTTTTTGGGAAATGGCATGGAGGCTATAGAATACACAGTTTTGTGTTACACCCATCCAGGGATGAATTGGTCCCAGCCGTTCTAACCAGGACAGAAGCATAAAAGCACCTCACAGAATAAGACAGGAGAAAATTCAAATGCAGGGAAGGTTGCATTTGCTCCCTTGTCTTATTAAAGATGAGAGTAAATATTTCCCCTTAAGCTCCAAATGAGTGGATCTATCCATAAGAAAATAAAGATCCTGTCAATGAGGCATTTTTATAAAGTTCCACTTAACTGTATTTCTGTGAAAGACAGTGATGAAAAAAAATAAGTAGGAAACCCCACCCTGGATCAGAGCAGATAAAAGATGACTGGCCTATCCAGGAGATGAATTGAATTCAGCTCCTATCTGTATCCAATATGATATTACAAACTAAAACCTGAACGCAATGTTATTCATTGAATAATACGAGAGAGAGCAGGAACTGATGACTTCAGATGTCCTGTACTAAGTACATCCAAGAAGTCCTCTAATCCCAGCTCTGACTCCAGGAAGTTTTAGTGATTGCTCAGTATGGGGGATAATAAGTAAGCCTAGATTAGGGAGTAGATATCTCCGTCCAGCATTTTTCTCAGCTGGATCTATATAACTATTTTTTTCAGATCATTTGTGTAATACCTGTCACTGAATTAAGATAAAGATGTTCCAACAAACAACATTTCTGGGCTTAGTTCCTGCATGGAGGAAACTAGTGTTTATAGTAAACTGAAAACAGAAAAGCTAAGGTGAAATGGCTTGCCAAAGTCATACAGTACATCAGTAGAAGAGATGGGAATAGGATCTTGACTTCATACTCTCCAACAATGCACTGCCAGCTGGACTGAGCTGCAGCAGCATTACTGGGTGAACTTAACCATCAGTGTTTCCTCTTAGATTCATGAATCTGGGCTAGCCTCAACCCCAAAACTGGGTTTTCACCTGAGAATTAGGATTTTAGAACTATCTAAACACAATGCCATCAGAAACAAATGATACCACATAGCTTTTGATTGCAATACAAAGCAACAGAGCTGGCAAATCATGACTTTAGATTTTATCAGGCCGGTTGCTGATGAATTTTGGGCGGAAGGATGGTGACATCTAGTGGTATTGCTCTTCTCATAGCCCTTCACCTTATATCTCGAAGCATATTGTTTGTAGTACAGTGACATGTTATTTTACAGACTTAATTCATTCTCTTTCTGAAAGTTCTAATACATTAAGCAGTATTGGCTTTCATCATATAGTGGCTGCCTCTTAATTTTTCAAACATAATTGTCCCTTTTGTTGTTATACTTCAAAACAAAAGTCATAAAGAAGCGATTCTGCAGTCTGCAAATAAAACTGCATCATAAAACACTGCAAATATTGCGATAACAACTTACAGTTTTCTCTCTAAATTCATGACTTAAGTTCAAGAGTTACTTTCATCAGAAAGACGGGCTGTGTTTCAGTAGGGACTTAGCTCCCTCCAGGGAGTGATGTAATCCTCATTGAAAAAAAAAATTGTTAAGAAAGGATGGAACAAATCACCCTTTAGGTGCTTTTTGCTCTCTGGCTTGTTACTTAGATTGTCTGACTGTGACAATTGAAGTTAGGTAAGATGAGTAATACTAAAATGTGCTTCTCTCACATTAGCGAATATAATAAAGTCTAATCTGCTCAGTCATTGAAAGAACTGCTAGAAATGTGTCTTACAGAGAAATTTGGACAATGAAAGACAAAATACATGGGTATGTAGAGAAACCAAAGTATTATCTATAACTGAAAACTCACCTGCTCCAGGGCTTGTTTTTACTGCTCGAGCTCAAATATTTGAATTACTGACCTGCCAGACCAGCCTCTGATCTGGACTCGCCTAGGTAGCTGCTCGGCATGGACAGGGAACATTTCCAATGAGTTATATGGGCCTCTTGCTTTGGGAGCTAAACCAGGCTCACAATATGTAGATATGCTGTTCATGCCAGATCCTGTACTAGTACATGTGTAACCTGTTATTCTGATGTGAGATGTATCAGTGAGATGTGCTTCTCAGCTCTTAGCTGGCAGCGGGGAAGAAGACTGGCTAGGCTGAACAGAGAGCTTTGACTATGACTCAGGGGAAAAAAATAGAGGGTTTATGACCCTTGGAAGAAGGGGCAGGAAACTCAGGAAGAGTACAGGGATGTTGTTAGGTCACGCAGAGAGAAAATTAGAAAGGTAAAAGCCTAGCTAGAAGTCCATCTCAACACCATGGTAAAAGATAACAAAGAAATGTTTTTACAAATAAATTAATAACAAAAAGAGGGCCAAGGAGAATCTCCATCCTTTATTGGATGCAGAGGGAAACACTGTCATGAAGGATGAGGAAAAGGCTGAGGTACTTAATGTCTTTTTTTGCCACAATCTTTAACAGAAGGACCAATTATCCTCAGGGTACTCAGACCCCTGAGCTGGTAGACAGAAACAGGGTGCAGAACAAATCTCCCATAATCCAGAAGGAAGTAGTAAGTGACTTGCTGAGCCACCTAGACACTCACAAGTCTATGGTGTTGGATGGGATCCACCCAAGGGTACTGACAGAGCTAGCAGAAGAGCTCACCAAGCCACTCTTTATGATTTACCAGCAGTCCTGATTTATCAGGGAGGTCCCAGATGACTGAAGGTTGGCCAATGTGATGCCCATCCACAAGAAGGACTGGAAGGAGGATCCAGTGAAAAACAGGCCTATTAGTCTGACCTCAGTGTCAGGCAAGGTTATGGAACAGATCATCTTGTGTGCAATTACACGGTGCGGGAAGTACAACCAGGGGATCAGGCCCTGCCAGATGGGTTTAGGAAAGGCAGGTCCTGCTTGACCAACGTGATCTCCTCTATGACAGGGTGACCCACTTAGTGGATGAAGGAAAGGCTGTGGATGTTGTCCACCTGGACTTCAGTACAGCCTTTCCCACAGTTCTTCAAATTCCACCTTCATAACACCTTTCAAGAACAAACGCACGCTTGCCACCTCAGTAATACCATACTATAATAATATTTATGTACATAAATACAGCTTTATTCTGTAACACTCGTGGTCTACGCCCAGTCCTTCGTTATCATACTAAACCAAATCTACTCATCAGTCTTCTCTTTGCATGATCTTTTGAACCCTATAGCTGGCTCCACAAGTTTTATCATAAAAGCACACTTCTTTCACCAGCTGAATATTATAACTGTGCAAATGACAAACACTCTTACTGCAAATGTTGAATTGTCACTTAGCTATCGCATCAGCATTCAAGTAGCTCAACCCACCTTTCAAAATGACAGTATATTATTTCCTCCAGTCAAATAATTTGTTTCTTTCAGAAACTCCTTCTTATTAATTTCACAATAAAGATTTTTTGTTTAGCACTAAGTTATCTCAAAGAGTAGGGGTTGAAATTAGATGGACTTTATGTACATACAAAACAGACCTTGGGAAAACTGTATGCAATAGCCTGAAACAGTCCATATGGAATGCCCACTACTTAGATGTTTCCCAAAATGCACAGGGAATATGTGAGATATTCTTTTGCAATTGCTACAATAACACTGAAATACTATTTAAAACTGACTAAGAAGTCTAGTTTTCCCAAAGGATTTTTGCTGGGTTGTTTTTTTTTAGCTAATGGGCTTTATGCCCAGTGAAACTAAGCTTTGTCTAAGCATGTCTTCAAGATAAGCTTTTATCTATATGGCCTTATGAAGTCAGAGTGGTCTTAAATATCACCATTCTCAACTGCCCTTCGGTAATGGTATGTAGAGCCACAGAGGGCAGAAAGTGCCTCTGCACCTTTTGAATTCCCAGTCGGAAGCCTCCTTGCCTTGAGACAAGGAGGTTTCTTAAATTCATCTGGACTCCTAACTCTCACATAAGAACTAGAAAGTGGTCCAACTTTGAAGTTAATTCTTTTAACTTGTTTTCCTAATTAAAATTAAGCTTTAGTTAGAAACACAGCCCCCTCCCCCAGCCCTGTCATTTCCATAGTCCTGTAACAAATGTGCTTTGATTTTGCTTTAAGTGGGAAATGGGGGGTGGCAGTGTGTGTGGTAAGATCTTTGATCTATAGAAGAACATAGGAAATTTTAGCCCAAAAGGAATTTGTTTGAGAAACTACATGAAAATAGCAGTTGAAACATAATGCAAACTTAATTCTAACTGATGCTGTTTTGAGTGCTATGCAGTAGTACTTTAGTAGTACTTTAATATTGAAGGATACATAATGGCATACTTCAGTCTGTCAAATAATGCATTTTATATTCCTATAAAATATTTGAAAATTGTATAAGAAAGATGTCTTTACCCACAGATTTCACTTAGTAAAGACAATAATGGCTTTTCCCTATGGCATGTGTCTATGCTATGAGTTGCATTATGTTATCATCTGGTAGCTGTTGTTGTAGCATATAATAAATTTTAAAATAAGCTGAAGATATAAGTCGTAAAATAATGAACATCTTCTCAGATTGTTAAGATTGTGTCTGTTGCAGTATGTGGAGTTTTACATGGAGAATGCAGTCCCACCGATGTTACCTAAGCTGGAATATCCAGCATCATATTTTCTCTGAAAAAATAATGAACTTTTAAACTTTTAAAATGTCTTCTAAAGAAAGCTGGTGAAAAGATCTCCTGGAGACACCTATTCTTTTCAGTTTTGAAATATGCTGTACATTTTTGGTCAGTCCATTAACTTTGGCAACAAAAAGACGTGTTCCCTACTAGTCAAATCTTTAGGCTTGAGAGGGTGAAGCAGAGACCCCACAGAAGTTCTTTTGTGGACCTAGCCCTGAGTCACACAAAACAAATGGCTAGGCAGAGAATTTAACCTTAACTGGTTAAACCTGGAGATATTCCTGTTTTTTTGACATCTGATTCTCATCCTCCAAGATGAGCACCAAAAAGTAAGGATATGCCTTGTCCAACACCTGGACCCAGACTGAGAGACATACTGGCTAACTAATCTGCAGAACTTCTAAAATAAAACTCAGTAGAAAGATATGTGTCTGCCTGGTACCATTAAGAGTACAAGATACACAGCAAGTACTTCTAAGAGCAGAGCGCCAGTCCTGTCTACAACTTAACTGACATTACCAGATGAAGAATCACTTTTTTATTATACAGGCGTAGGATGCAATGTTTAGTACAGTGGAGGTTCACTCTTCCTCCAAGGTCTTGACATACTATTACAAGAAGAACACCTGGTACTTATTAGTAACCTTGTTTATCACAGGTTAGAGTCAAGACACTCTTTTGACTATGAACTTTCCCGAACTGACCTCTAACATGTTTTTTGGCTTACCTTTCTAAGAGAACTAGAGCAGGACATCATCAACCCTCAGCATGTCCTCAGATGTGCTGAGGGTCTGCCATCTCAGAGGTCCTTTCCAACCCAGCTGATTCTACGATTCTAGGATCACTGCTTTAGAATCAAACTACAGTATCTTTGTTACTCAGTCTATAACAAAATCCATGTCTAGCCTGTGGCTACCTTCTGAGGCTTCCTAATTTGAAGAGCTTCAGTCTCACTGTTAACTCCTTTCCCTACCTTCTAAAATAAGATGTAGGTCTATGAGAAGGTGCATGGTACCAGCACCATAGCACAGATATGGAACAAATGGCTTAGCAGATGGAAGAACCGAACCTTTTCTCAGTGGTTGCGGATCTGGCAATGACTCCCATGGGACACAGAGCAACCCCACCATGGCCAGGTAAAGCAGACTCAGACCATACATCTCCTGCTAGGTCTTGGATAAGATATACCTCCATTATGCGATCCCTGTGATCCATTTGGATTGTACCTGCACTTCTGGTGAAGATTACTGAAGAAGTATGTGCACTTAAGCAGCTTCTACACTTGCATACCAGAGATACCAAGCCTGCCCAGTAATTAACATCTACGAAATCTCATCTCTAAATGAGTACATTGAGTGTACTCTGTCTCATTTCTAAGTTTGAGAAAAAGAATATGTATATAATCGCTTCCTACAGAGTAGATTCAAGTAGATTCAAACTGCACTAGTTTCTGAACTACTTATGGTCTTCAAACTGATGAGCTTCACGTTGGAACTGAGATACAGGGCTTTTTTCTAGTTTCAATTTTAGAGATGTAAGGCTATGACATCTGCCTTAGCATTTGTACTGAACAATTTAGGCAGGACAAGCTTTCTAATCCAGGCTTTCTTTAAGCGTTCATTTAACCATCACAAAGATGCTCTGGCTTTGTAGGTTTAGGATAATTTGGATACTGCACGTTAAGTCAGTAGAGAAGGACAATAGATCCTTTTTTAATTGTCAGTTCGCTTTTCTGAACCAAGTGACCTATGGCTGCATAATATACTTTAATCAAAAGTTTATGACAGAGCTGGCAGCAAAGCACCCTAGTACCTTTACTCAGACTGTCTATTGGGACATTTTATCCAAGCCCTTGCAGCTCCTACCTCAGGATGAATGACACTACAAGGTACACTAAGCAAATAAAATTAAACTGTGACCAGAACATCAGTAGATCAGAGATTCTAAGCGTAGGTTAAAGCATAGCACTGGTTTCTGACATCTCTTAACTAATGTTATAGTTGGTATCAGCCCTTAAACAAAGTAGATAAAATGAAAATGGTCTTTTAAACATTCACTTACTTCATCAGTTACATTCAGTTTTTGTATTGAACTTCTTGAAGGTTTAAAATATCCCATACAAAAGTTGCTCACAGTATCATTTGGCAGCAAGGCAGGCAATTCTGATTTGACGACATGATGAGAAAGGTTTTTAACAGTAGCAAAATGTTAGTAATCCTGGCGTAGGTAACACAGTCCCTTGTAGCAATTAATGGGTTCCGTATGGTCACATATCCCTGAGAGAAATGCAAAACTGGAGGGAAGGCAAGAAAGGGCTGTTAAGATGATCAGGAAAATGGAGATCTACCTGTGTGAGAAGAGCCTCTGTCAATGAGGACCGAGAGGTGATATGACTGGTCTCCATCAATATTTTAAAAGGCCAACATCAAACAGAGCAAAAAGCTAATTAAACTAAAGGACAATATTGGCACAATGACAAGTGGGTATAAATTGACCATGAATACACTTAAGTATGAAATGAGAAGAATATTTGTAACTAGCAAAGGAGACAAATTTTGAAAGAAGAGGTGCAAAGTGCCCAAGAACAGTACATGGTGATTTTCTTTAACGGCTTGTGTAAGTTTGACATGGCTGGCCGTGATCACAAGGGAAGAGATTCAGTATCTTTTCCTTTGCCACATCTGGTCAGTGTCCTTTATCAATCAAGAGAAAAACAGGCATATGCATATGCACTTGGAGACTGCAGTATGTGGAATGCGGAAAAGGAGGGTGGTTGCTTCCTAAACGGTCAATCATCTGATCTAAGGCCTTGTCCCTTTACCCATATAGTAAAGAGCGGCTAGTTTCAAAATTAAAACATCCAAATTTTAAATACTTGATACTTAACTGAGTTGCAATTTAACATTTAAATCTGTCTTTTATAACGTGCTTTGTGAATCTTAAGCTAAAGGACAGCTTTTCTTTAGCTATGCATCAACAATACTTTAACGTCTATTTTTCTTCCTCTTAAAGAATATGATGGTTTTATATTCTATATTCTTTGAAAATCTCAGCCCAAACTCTGTGTTTACATCTTTGTCACGTATTCCAAAAATTCCTCCAAATTCCAAAAATTCCACCACTGAAGAAGAGATCAGCAGTTCAGCAGAAAGCTAAAATGAAGTTAAGGAAAGAAGGCAGATTATCTGGGATGCATGTAATGTAACTCCTGTCCCAATTCCACTCATAACTTCCAGTTCCATTCCTAGTCATGTTGCATGGAAATACAGGAAAAAAACTAACCAATCTCCCAAGAATACTGCAAATCATCAAGTTCAAAAAAAAAAAAAAAAAAAGGAAGTTTTAGGAATAACTAGTGAACTTCATCTGTCTACCAAAGAGAAATACTTAGCTGTTGAAGTGTCTCGAAGATGAATATGTATTTACTGTGGCACTCTTGCAGTATCAGTGTGCCAATTTTAGTTTATTTCGTTTCACAAACAAAGGTTTTAACAGATCATATTTAGCAGGGTTGAATTCCTTTATTAAAGCCAGACTCTGTCGGCTCAGAAGGTTCTGACAATTGGTCGTTTCAGTTTACACTCAGTGCTGTGGGTACTCACTGTCCTGTACAGAAGGCCCTTCCCTGCAGCTGGAACGCGCTTCTCGAGATCCAGACCTTCGGAAAACTGGGTCCAAAGTTTTGTCTCGAGTGGAAGCAGGTAAAGGCTCCTTCGAGCCTTCACAGTGAGTAACAGAGCAATAGGACATAGCCCTACGCTGTGCCAGGGGTGGTTTAGGTTGGACAGTAGGAAGAATTTCTTCAATGAAAGAGTGACTGGACATTAAAATGGACTGCCCAGAGAGGATGTGGCGTCACACTGCCCCTGGGAGTGCATAAGAAAAGACTGGATATGGCACTGAGTGCCACGGTCTCCTTGACAAGCTCGTGTGCGGTCACAGGTTGGACTAGACGATGCTAAAGCTCTTTTCCAACCTCCGAATTAACTCTGCGGCTCTCTGGGCGGCACAACGGCCCCGCCCGGCACTTCTGGGCTGTCCCGGCTGTGCATCCTGGGAGTTGTAGTTCCCGTGCAGTGACGGCACGGATTCCTCTTTTGCGCATGCGCATGAACCGTAGCGTGCCCTACCACGGCGGGAATGGGCGCAATCAAGTCACGTGACTACCAAGGCCCCGCCGTTTCCTGCCTCGGCGGCACCGCCGGCGGAGGAGCCGCTTGCCCATTGGATGGCTGTCCAGCCACGTGATTCCCAGTGGCGAATCAGGTGTCGCGGTTTGCAGCTCTGCCTCTCCCCGTCCCGCAGCTCCGGAGATGGCGGCGCTGGGGGCGCGGCGGCTGCTCCGGCCCGGCCGCCGCTGGTTCTCGCAGGCCGAGCCCACTAGCCCCTCGCCAGCCTCCGGGCCGCTCTACCCGCCCGTGGTGGCGTCCATCACGGCTAAGAGCAAGGCGGCCCAGCAGCAGCGCCTGGAGCGCTTCAAACAGCGAGTGCACGCGGCGGCCACGGTGGAGGAGAAACTGCGGCTGTACGGGAAGCTGCAGCGGCCCAAGTACATGGTGTACCCGCAAACCTTCGCTCTCAACGCCGACCGCTGGTACCGCAGCTTCACAAACACCGTTTTCGTGCCGGGCGTGCCCCCGGGAGCGGTGGCGGCGGGAGCGGCGCCCAAGGCCGGCGGAGGCCCGGGAGCGGGAGCACCGGGGGCTGCGGCAACCTCGGGGACTACGACAAGCCCGAAGCCCGCGGCTGGAGCGCTCCCACCCCTGGATATGGGCGAGCTGCGCTCCCTGGCCTGCGACGCTCTCCTGCAGGAGAGCTTCTATCAGAACAAAAAGCGGCCGTTCCTGTACCGTGACCAGGAGCACACGCCCGGTCCCTTCCTCACGCAGCTCGTTTCCACCCTCGCCGCGTTCCTGTCCGGCCGCAATCCGCTGTTGGCGGCCTCCTCCCTCGGTGCGGAGTGGGGCTGACAGAGAAGGGGGCGTGGGAGCCTTAGGGCGGTGGGGTCAGCACCAGCCGGCAGCAGTGTCGCTGGTGTAGCTGTTCAGATCAGATGTTCGGGCCATCACTAGTAATTTGTCTCTATCGTTCTGTTTGAATTAGGAGTGTTGTGTTTGGCTGCAGCAAAAGAAGAATTGGGAAAGTTTCAAATGCCCAGGGTAAATCATTCTTTTTCTGTATTCTTCTTTTCTGTTTCAGATCTAAAGCCCGAAGTTAACTATTACTGGCATCATGGTGAGGAAGTTGTTGCTCATGGACATCGGAAGGGTAGAGTTGATCCTGTGCGATTCCAGATAGACGATAAGCCACACCTCCAGATCCGTGTGCCAAAGCAGCTTCCCCAGGTGGGCATGTTTCCAACAGCAAGTTAATAATATTTATTTTCGTTTTTGTTTCAGACAGCCGCTGAAACCATGCAGCAGGTACTGTGTGGAATAACTGGTTTTCAGACATGTGGCACATTAGTGTCTTTTTCAAGTCTTAGCTCCCTTACTACCCTGTGGTGATTGCTTTGTAGATTGAGACAGTCTCCTGAACTCTGAGTTGGTCCTCTTTACATTTTAATTAAATTCAGTTTTTAACATTTTATGCTTGGAAGTGGAGGCAAAAATAAGGAATGTGTTGTGAAATGTTCTCTCTTCAGTGGAGAAGAATAGTGCGTTAGGAGTGGTGAAGAACAGAATGGAGTAAGAGAGAGCACTTATAATCTGAATGTGAGCTCTGTTGCCTTTTGGTACTGATTAATAGTTATTTTCTTGAATACTCAGTTTCCTGGAAGTATATTTTGTTTCAATATACTAGTGTTTTTCTTGCAGGTTCATACAATGATAATTGTGTAGGCAATGTGGGTCTGGTTGTCCTGTTTACACCACAAACAGAAAACTACTGTGCTTTCTGTAAACGCAGAACCTTTATTAATAACTTAGTTGTACAATTTGCTTAAGTTAGTACTGTCAAATGCTACAAAACTTGGCATTTTAAAAGAACTGTCTAGGAAATTAAAAATGTTGTGCAGTGCAGAACACCGATTCTGTGAACTCACTCTGCCAGTTCAAGTTAGTTTATTGGCTACTGCTAGAAATATTTTAGCTGTTTTTCTACAGAAGCAGATTCTGGTTTTGAAGATAGTACCAACTGGCAACTTTGGTAGCGTCATTTCACGCATTGATTTTTTATGTTGCAGAAAAATGAGACTTCAATGTAAGATGACTGTGCTAGCACCCATCACAAGGCAAAAGGTTCTGTTGCAAAAAAATTAATTTCGGTTGAGGTTATCTATATATGGTGTATGTGGGCAAGATTTGCACTTTCTATTGTCTAACCAGAAAGTGCTGTAATATGTAAAGCCTGATGTCAGAAACGTGACTTACATCATGGTTTTTCTTTCTTCTGCTTCCTTCAAGGTTGTACCCCTGGATTCAAATCTGGGAGATGTTCCCGTTATTAATCACAAACCATCCAAACTGCCGCTGTTCAAAAAGCAGTATGAAAATAAGGTATATATAGGTAAGAGCTTCTAATCATGAAATGTTAACTTTTTTTTTTTTTGTAAAAGAAATCCAACAACAAAAACCAATACCCAAACAAAACCCACCTAAATTCTTCTTCTCCCATCAACTGAAAAAAGCTGTGCATTTTTATATGTAGCTTATACTTTATAAATATATGCAGTATATAAATCTCTGTTGAGATTTCATGTCAGTTAGGCAGTGGGGAGTAGCATCCTCCTGCTCATGGTATTGTGTGTCCAGATTTTCTTGAAAGAATTGAGTTGAATAGAAAATTAACACAAAACTATCTTTGAATTTTGATACATCTCTTCAGAGACATTTTAGTATGTGAACTCTTACCTTTTGGAATTGGGCAGCTCCTCCAGTCTCACCCAGAATCTCAACATTTACACAGATCTACAGTAGAGGTTCAAACGTTACGTTTAGAGTCTGATACTGAAGATGTATTTGTGTGCATAATAAAAATATTCTCTCTCTTACTAATTTTTTCATTTTGGGGAACACAGGATCAAAGGTGGCAGATCCGTGCTGTTATGGACATACCCAGTTTCATCTTATTCCTGATAGACTAAAGAGGGAGAGGCTCATAAAAGCACGTCTTGAGGATCAGATTGAAGTTGTTTATCGATCAAATGGTATTGCAAGTCTTTTCGCCTGGACGGCAGCACAGGCAATGTATCAAGGTGAGACAGTCAACTTCACAAATTCTTCCTGGTTATGAATGCCTGTTGTAAAGTTCTTTAACCTTTTCTCACCACCCACTTTTTCTCATGATTTTGCTTCTGAAGACCAACTTTTAAGTAGGTCTTTACAGATTTAATTGAACTAATGAATGAAGCAGACCTTACAAAAGAGAGTTAAAACTTTGTCTTTGAGTACTTTGTTTCAGGGAGAATTAATTACAGAGAAAAATATTTTTTCATATATAATGCTAAGCCTGTGCAAAAACCTCAATTCTTCTTTCACTTGCTCCTTCCACCTTAGTTACTGGGAAATGTGGTAAGTATCAAGCAGTTTTGGTTTTTTTCCTCTGAAACAACTATGTTGCTTAGCCCCTCTTTCCATAGTTCTTCAATTCTATGAAACTACAGTGAGTGAAAGAAAAATGTCAGCAGCCTTACTTTAGGTTTTTATGCCTGCTTTGGTCTAAAACTCCCAGAAGACCTGGATGGATAGATCAGATCAGTCTTTTGCTTAAATATAATGACTTGTTTAGTGTTACTGTAAGATACCTGATGGTTTGTAGTTTCACTTTAGAAACAGCACATGAAAGAAAATCCTTTGACTGTGATGTATCTTGCTGGCTCTGCATCAAATTTTTCATGTGACAGTGTCTTAGAAAGCTTGACTTAACTTTGTGGACCTAAAATGTTGAAGTCAAGTAAATCTTGGCTTCAGAGCTGTTTGCTGCTGTAAATACATCATGAGTTAAAAGGGCAGCATGATTCAAATCTATGACTTTTTTTTTTTTGTAACACTTTCTAACATTGTTCATCGCACATGATACAAGTATTTTTTAAGAATATTACTGTGCTAGTGCATAAATGTAATGCATGGATAAATAGGTAAATATTTAAAAAATACTAATAATGCTTAGTGGAGATTGTTTGAAGCATTAATACTGACACAGTGTTCTTGGTGTTTGGTTGGTCACTCTAGTAAGTTATGTTCATGGATACATGTGCATGCTTCTGTCATGAAACAAATGTTCATACCCTTGAGCAGTATGGAATAGTTGAAAGACATTTTCCCTCAGCTCATTTGCAGGACTTTGGATGCATTAGTTATTTAACTGATTGAGAGAAGTCACTTGGCTGATCAGAAAGTGGTTTTTATCACTTGCTGATAGGGAACTGTGTACAAAACACAAGTATGTCCACATCTTTCCATTTCGTCTGTATGAAAAAAGCAAACAGGACTTTTTCCCTACTAAACAACTGCTGCAATTCTCAGTATTTTTCTGTATTTCAGGACTGGGGTTTACATATGTGTGCCAAAATTTCAAGCCTTGTATAACTAGTGGTATTTGTTTATTTTGTAGGATTTTGGAGTGAAGCAGATGTGACCCGTCCTTTTGTATCACAAGCAGTAGTGACTGATGGAAAATACTTTGCTTTCTTTTGTTACCAGCTAAATACTTTAGCGCTAACTGCAGAAACTATTAAAAATAACCCTCGAAAGAATATCTGTTGGGGTACAGAGAGTAAGCCATTGTATGATGTTGTGGAAGATGGTAATGTGAAAGATTTTAATGATGAAGTTCTGCTTCATTTGGTTCGTTTTCTACTAAATAGACCAAAAGAGTTGTAAATCATTAATCAATAAAGTGTTGCTTTGTATGTGCCTGAACTTCATTGTACTCCATGAAGTATGAGCTAGAATATGCCTTATTTTTAGTCAGGTATTTGTCTAGCAAACAGTATATACATATGTTATTCGGGCCTTATTTCTTTTTAATGCATACTACCATACACTGACAAATACATGTCCAGAGTACCTGAATGTCTTTTATTTACTGTTAAAAGCCTGTTGCTCTACACATGAGTACTTTTAGCAGACCCACAGGTTTGTACTGAACTGTCACAGCAAAGTGTGAATTTATATGACCATCTGATAGTATCACTAGGAAATTACTGTCTTGATATTCATCACAGATGATAAATTTCTAATTTTGTGCCTGAAAGGAGTTAAATGCTTACACATTCTAAAGAGAAAGTGAACTCAGAATAAGAAGTGTTTCTTAAAAATGGATGATTGGCAATTTAATTGTATAGTAAGGGAAATTTCTAGACATGGAGTAGTAGTTATGATGAAAGGTGCTTCCAAAGATTGTGTTGTAAACATACATACACATTTTTACGTTGTCACCTCCAGAATCACACAGAGTACTCTCAAATGCATTTGGAGTCTACAGTTTTCACTTTAGTCTTTGATTTCATCTGTAGATATGTTGATGTTTTCATTGCTGATACTTGGATGTTTTATGGGTGTTTTTAGTAGACCACAGCTGAGCCCCGACCACAACAAGGATCTCTGATTCATAAGATACATCACAGAAATATAGAGTAGTTTAAGTTGGAAGGGACCATTGAAGGTCATTTAGTCCAAGCCTGCAATCAGCTGGGGTATTTTCAACTAGATCAGGTTGCTCAGAGCTCTGTCCATCCTGACCTTGAATGTTTCCCAGGAATGAGGCATCCACCTACCACTTCTCTGAGCAACCTTTTTTTACTACCCTAATTTTTTGCAAAAAATCTTCCATGTATCTAGCCTGAATTGACCACCTTCTCGTTTCAAATCTTACCCCTTGACCTGTTATAACAGGTCCTGCTAAGATACAAGGACTGTTTAGGAATATTTGCTTATCAGTGAAATGTATCTGGTTCTGAGATAATTGAACACGCCTAGGATTTTATGTAGTTTCATCCACTGCAACTGACCTTCTTGGAATTTTCCAGTGTTCTTGTAAAGAGTCAAGTAGTTTGTTTTTAAAGAGACCATACTGAGTCATATGTAACTGATGTTGAAATACTGGCCAGCTTAGTCTTCAGAAAGAGCAACAACCCACCTCCTGCTGTAAACTGGCGTACAAAGTATTTTGCTAATAGCAGATGAAGTAGTTGTAGGCTCATATTTGACTGGTGCTTTGCAATATTGGAAATGGTTGCCACTTTCTCCACCAGAAAGGGATAAGCTGAATAAGTGAGATGTGCACAAGCATTGGTTATATTTTAAGAGAAGGAGGAAGTCCTTAAATGCTGATTTTTTCTTAACAGTGCTTGAATGTTACCAGCTCTGATAAGTGCTGATCTTTGAATTAAAATAATGGTCCGTATAGAAACAGATGATAAACTGCTGGGTAAGTATGTTGGTTATAGAGAATGTCATGTGACCTGGTTTAAAACAGGGTGGTTGATATTTTTTCTCTGGTGTGTTAAAGGGACAATGCAAAATGAATGGAAGAATATGAAAAAAACACCAGTTGAATATTCTGACCCTATCACGATCTTTATAGTTGGTGCAATATGGTACTGACTTCAGCTTGAGACTCACAGTTAAAGTGTGCCTGTGAAAGCTGATGTGAAGTCTAAGAAAGCCCAGCTCCCAGAGTTTAAAAGCCTCTAATTTTTCAGTGATTCAGTATTTTGTCTATCCTATGTGGCTTCAGCTGTAGTAGTGCAAATTCAAAGAACTTTTTTCCATTCTGCAGCTTTCCTGTTGACTGAAATATCACTGTAGATGTGTCTCCTGGTAGTAGAACCCAGAGCTGGGAGTGAGGGAGGAAGGCTTAGCACAAGCTGGCACTTTATTAATTGCAAAGTACCGACTTAGCTTTCTGCAACAGGGGATACCATGGAAAAACAGAGGGTGGCACTATTTTACCTTCTGGTGAGGAAAAACTAATGGGCGTTGTTCTGCTTTTTTGTCACTGACTGGCAAAGTTGAGATATCCTAATGTATGCAGCTTTGTACAGGAATCTTTCATCTCCAAGTGCAGGTTCAATGGGGCTTAGAGAAAGCTGTTGTAGTGAGCAGTGTCCCTGCCCATGGCAGGTGGGTTGGAATTATATGTTTTTTAAGGTCCCTTCAAATCCAAAGGATTTGATGATTCTGTGTTGTACTCATCTATTCAAGGTGCTCAATGCTGCCTTACAATGATAAAGTAAAAAAAGCTCTGTTTTTGTTTGGGCTTTTTTTTTTTTAAATATTGTATACCTACTAAATATTTAAAAAATAGAAAGCTGAGAAGCTGTAGTGTTTCCATTCTTCAGCTTTGCTCACCAGAAACCTCCCATGATTTTACTCCTCTGAGTCTCGTAGAAGTACCATTCTGTAGCGCTCTGTATTGTTGAGTTTGCTGTTTAAAGGAAACAAAAAAAAGGTGATTCAAAAACACAGGATGGAAGTCTCAAAGTCTGGATCCTTTTTCCTGTGTTAGTTTCTGCTTAGGCCTATTGGAGCATAATACAAGGGAACATAAAGTGGACTCTAAAAATTGTGTTTTACGTAATGAGGCATGAATTTTCTCTAGTACTGAACTATTTTGCTTAAAACTTTTGTCACCTTCAAGTGGCTAACTGATCTATGAAATTCTGTGTGTATTGTTGTTTCATATTATAAGACTAAAAGTGGTGACTTGGAATGGAAAATTCAAGTGGAGAGGAGGAGATGGGAAGACTGAAAGTTTCTTGTATCTCCACAGGGTCATGTTGTTTCGATAGATAGCTCCATTTCTTTTCAGGCAGGAGAAATAGCTTCAGCATTTATAGCCTTATTTTGGTCATGCAGAAGTCTCTCCTGTTATTTCTTCTGTACTCAGGTTTTTTGTCATTGGAGCAGACACCCACTGCTTTTGTCTCAGATGCAGATGAAGGTTTTCTGAGGCAATAGCGACTCTTGGAGTCAGCTATTAGTGAGAGAGTCAATTGGTCACTTGACATACTGGCAGTATACCTCTGATGGAGGCAGTGAAAGTGGGTTTTCTGTATAGTATTAAAGAAGCTCCTCCTACTCTGATTCTGGAAATCCTGAACCATGAACTATAGAGGATGTTAGTAAATGGAGGCCACTAATGGTTACAAGGGTTGTGCTGCAGCCCTTTTCTAGTATCCTGACAAATGGGGTAAACTTTGCTTGGTAAATACCCAGTAAAATAATTTCTTAGAACTGAGTTTCTTGGAAGATCTGGCTGTCCTACATCTAGAAAAGGACCAAGAAGAATTACAAGCTACAAGGAGTTAGTATATGGGCACTATTTATACATTTATTAATGCATGTTGTGATATGAAGGGAGGAAGTTGTGAACCTCACTACATCCTCCTGCAGGAGCAGGAGTTTACAATTAAAGGGATTGTTCATATCTAGTTCAGAATGAAGGAAGCCAGTCTAAAGTCTTTCATGCTATTCAGCCTGGCAACTAACCCATTGGTCTTGAAGCTGGAGTTTGAACATGTGAGGTTATCAATTGTTTCCGTAGCTTTGAAGATGATCTGGGTAGGCTACTTACCATTGGTAACAGGCGCTTTATGATGAGCTAATTTATAACTGTATAAAAAAATTCTTGAAGAAAGCAAAGAGGCAGAAGAACACTTAGCATGCTTTTTTATGTCTGCAGGACTAAATGAGTATAGCTTATGCTATGGGAAAGATAAATAATTCTATACAGGTCAGCAGCTTTATGGTGTCTGCTCAGCTGTATTGACCTAAAAATATCTGCAATAATTTTTATCCTCTCTTTCTATTGTGCATGGTTTCTGCATAGTTTGAAGGTTTTGGCTTTAGCTAAAGTATTCTTGGAATGGGCATTCATTATTTCTTTTTTTAATAGATATTTGAAGTTCAATTTATTGAAGTAAATCTCCTACAGGATCTCCTCTGTATTACCTTTCTCATTCCTGTTAAGTGATGCTTGACTTCATTAGTTGTATAGCAAGAAGAGTTGATCTGAATGTCTCCTTTAAAGGAAATCTTCCTTCTATTTCTTTTCTCTTTTTGTCCTTTCAGCATTCCTTTAAATCAGTAATCAAGTCAGTACATTTTATCACTGCTCTCAATGGACACAATATAGGATTGTTTTCACTATCGTAAAGTGTAGCTTGTAACACAAGACTACCTGCACTGCAAATATGCATGCTTTTGTCAGTCAGATATCCTAGCGTAGGTTTACATTTCAACCTCAAATTTCAGCCTGTAAAGGCCTTTTGTTTGGTTGGGGTTTTTTAATCAGTTTCTGCACCGGCACATTTCTTTAGGTAATTGGAGTTGATTAGGGTTTGGAATTTTTAAATTCAAGTTCTGGGATTATTTAACCTCAATAAAAGAAAACTCAGGAGACATTTGATCAGTGTGTAAAAATACATGATGAGAAGAAGTGAAAAAGATTTGGCTAGGCCTGTTTCAATTGTAGTGAGAGGGCAAGAGAAATTGGCCAAAAACTGAAAAACAGGAAGTTCTACTTAAACTTTTTTTTTTCTATAATGACAAGTGAACTCTGGAACAGGTTGCTCAAAGAGGGATGTGGAGTTTCCATCCTTGGAAATAACACCAGATGGATCAGCTTGGGCAACCTGCTGTAGGTGACCCTACCCTGAGCAGGGTGAGGGGACTAGTCAACAGGTGTCTTTCAACTTCAGCCATTCTACAATTCTGTGAAAATAAATTAGTGGTCAGCTTATAGATAAGGCACTGCAGATATGTAGGAAGAAACCATGTGTGGAGGCTTGGATAAATAGTAAGCATTTGCCTGAACCTTCTCTCTTTTGGTCTTTTTGTGGCCATCCATGGTTATGCGTTAATTCAGCATAAGTTTTACTTGTTATGCAGCTGCAAATGGCTTCAGCAGAAGACCCTTATATTACATCTTCCTTTCTTGGCAGAGTACTGACACCAAGAATACAATTAAGAATACACCAAGAATATACTGAATTGCTGTGTCTGCAAGTTTATCTCAAAGCATGTTTATGTCTGAGTTTCCTATCCATACAGTAATTCCTTACATGTGACCTTTGACAGGCCCAAGTGTCTTCCCCACTCCAGAAGCCAACATGGGGCAGTGGTGACTCAGCCTGTAGTGTTGGTATAGGAATGTCGTTGGTTTATGCTGTATGCAAGCATAGATAACAAATTCAAACACTTCCTGAAACTCCCAGTGTTAACTGTTAGAGTAGGATACTTCTCTTTCTGAAGGTATGTAGTGTTTTACCTGTGTGATTAATGATCCCCTCTAATCCAGTTGTGGCTAAGGAGCTCATGTTAAATATTTTATTGTTGTCTTAATAGGGCAGATACACCAATTCTTTGGGAAATCTTGTGCAGATACACAGACAGACCTTGCCATGAAAAGCTTCTGAAGTTGAAAGCAAAGAAGGATGGGGGGAGCAGCAATACCTCCTTCTTGGAGAAAGTATCCAAAAGCATAAAGATAAAATTGAGGTGGAGTTAAGAGTCAGGCTCTTTGGTAGGACAATAAGATATAGGTCTGTTACTGTGTTTACACAAGAGATTTGCACTATTAGATGATTTTATAATTGAAAGAAATAAGCTGTAATTTTACGTTGCTTCTTAATAGCATTTTATTCTTGATTTGGGACTGGCTATTGGGTGATGATGATGATGATGATTACTATTACTACTATTACTATTCTCACTTATGACAGGATATTTAAAAAATGCTTACATACCTAATGTTTCAGTTAGGTAGGTTCCCATTGGGATTTTTTTAAGTATCTAAATTGGTTAGATTCCTAAATCCTAATAATTTTAATGGTATTTTGTTTTAGATTTCTAAGGTACGTAGATATTTTGATGATTTTTAAATGCACTTCTAAAGTCACTAACCTGCTTTTTAAAATTGTTCAATCAGATTTCATGACAATACAAATCTACTAAGTAAACTATTGAACTTTGCTCAGACTGGGCAGTACATTATTTCTGAAGGGTACTGCTTTTCTGTCTTGCAAACATAGTATGTTATGCAGACCATGAGCTGAATTAGTACACTGGCCTTGCAGTTACAATTAGTACATTAGGCCTGGCATCAAAGAGATGCTAAACAAAATTAACATAATGACTATGTGTTTGGACAGTTGCTTTCTCTGGAGATATACCTACTGGGCTTTTCTGAAAATGTTGTACATACACAAAGAATTATGGCTTAAATAAATTAACTATATTTTTGTTGCAAGCCACTGGATTGAATCTGTGGATGGGTGGAAGCAACTGGGAGCAATTTCAAAATCATTTAATATTGCGGTTATTGTTTCCTGTAGAGGATAGAACAGTTGTTATGGTATATAATCTGTTTGGCAGAAGGGGATGAAGTTTAAATGCCAAGTGTGATGTTGCCATTTTACCTTCTGTGTTAAAAGATGCCTAGGAAAGGGCAGGATGGACTGAAACACCTCACTGAGTACTACTTGAGCCAGACACTGTAAGGAAACTTGGGAAGACAGGTCTCTCCTAAAAGCAGATTTCAAGCTAAGTGGACTAAAAGTGAATTGTGCATCTTGAGACTGTAAACAGAAATGTCTTTATAGGAGAGGATAGATTATTTATATTATCTAAAAATGATTACTTGGAAAAATATTAGCTAAAGGGATTAAACTAATGCAAAGTGTGTTGCTCCACTGGTTAGGTATTAATATATTTAAATTATATGGACGTTAAGTAACCAAGATAAGACATCTCTGGCTAGATGCCTTACTAAAAAACTCGTGACCAGAATCCTTCTGACACACACTAGGGAAGAGATCATCTGAAAGAGGGGTCTGCTAGCAGGTGTATTTGTGTGTTCAGAGATAGGGGCAAGTGCCGGAGCATTTGAGTGCTGTGAATAGAGGGAAGGGTATGGTCCACCCTCAGGCTTTCCAGCCTTCAAGAGGCTCCCTGGCTCTTGCCAGTCTTCCCTCTGGAGATTGTACACCCTGTTTCTCCCAAACTCCTTCTGGGTAGACCCTTTTGGGTGCCCATGAGCTACAGATCCTGCATTTCAGTTCAGGTAGGATAACCAGCAGCCTCCCCTGTGACTCAGTCTCACAAATCCTGCAGGAGGTCTTTGCTTCTCTCTCTTGCCCTTTCAGGGTACTTTAAAATTTTGGTGTCTAGTTATGGTACTAAAGCAGGTTTAAGAAATATTCAGTAGAAAAGGGAGTCTTATCTTACCTAATGGAAAAACTTTGACTGAAGCATAGTTGTTGTATGTTGTAGTTTCATCCCTTTTGGAGTCAGTTGAAGGGAGAGACCCCTCTGAAGAATAATTCAGTCCTCCTGAGAATTAGTGTCTCTGCCACTGCCAATTCAAAGATAGTGATACTTTCAGTCTCCCTCTTTCTTCCAGTGATTGTAGCTTTGATTCTTTCTGTGCTGTAGATCTAACTTTGTTGGAAGTGTTTTGTAATGCTTAAAATATGATAGCACATGGAATATGCTCCATGGATCCTTCTGAGCTGGGTATCCCAGTCACCTCAAGGAAACTGGTCTGGTAGTCAAGTTGACTTCCACCAGGCGTTCATGCAGAAATATGTTTATCCTTCAGAACATCAAGCACTGTTGTATGCAGAAGAATTAGCAATTATTTAAAAAGAATTATAATAGTTTCTGATTAACTTTTCTTGTCTTGGTCTTAGCCAGTAGGAGGAATAGCTGGATAGACTTCTATGTATTCTTTGTTGCCTTTTTGTTTATTTTTGTTTGTTTCAACTTTGTGTCTGTAAGTTGACTCTGGGGTTTTTTTGACATTCCTTTTTTTTGGCTTGGGAGTCTTCAGCAATGTTTGAAGGAGGAGGGATGTGGCATCATAGCATATTGAAAGCTTTTTATCATGTTTGGGAAGGAGGTTACTGAATTTCATTAGGAAAGTCAAGTCAAGAGAAATTTAGGTACATTCAAGACTTTAAAATAAATGTGTTCAGCTCCAGTCTACAGAAATGATATTTAATTTCAAGCCAGTTTTGAGGTAAGCAATTTGAAAATCATTTAATATTGCAGTTATTGTTTCCTGTGGAGGATAGAACAGTTGTTATGGTATATAATCTGTTTGGCAGAAGGGGGCAAATCATCAGAGGTTGAGAAAAGGCATATGAATGGTGTACAGTGCTGGAGCTGAAGTGTAGAGGGATGCAATGCTGACATCAGTGAAATAAGGTTCAAAGACACTAACATTTCCATGGTGCTTTTACTGCCAAATATGAAATATTAGTTTTTACTTCATAAGAGTTTTTCATGGTGTTACATACTGTTAACTTGAGAGATTACTCCGTTGTTTAAATCTGATGCAGATTCCTCATGTGTAATGTGGAGAAAATGTGAGGCCATATAAATTTAGATGCTGTCCTTTTTGCCATGTAAATATTAGAATGAGAGAAGTGTTTGCAGCATGACTTTCAGATGAGAACCTAATGGAAGCAAAGCCCTTCCCTTGAGCAAAAGAGTGATTTTTTTTCCTTCAAATAAACACCCACTCTTTTCACTTTCTTCTGGGAAAAAAGGAAAAAAAAAAAAAGGTAGAATAGGAAAGTGTTTATGAGTAGTGTAGATACAACCAAGGAGGTAATTTGCAGTTGGAGTTTAACCTTATGTTCTTTACTTCACTCTCACTAGTTGGGAAGCTGTTCTGAAAAGCTTCTGCTGCAGTTAATAGAATGCAAATTGTAGTCTTAGTTACACTGGTATAAATTTGGAGTTACTCTATTGAAGCTTTTACTAGAATAGCAATTCTAATGCTTGGCTTCTGCATTACTATATATAAATGTATCATTAAAGCTGGAAAAAAAAGAACAAAACTTACTTACATTCATTAAACGAACTAGGAATAGTGGCAAAATAAACAGCATATGATGAATTTTTGAGGAGAGTGCAGAAGCACATAATTCCATAATTAACCATAATTAGAACTAGCCACCCCCTTTTTTATAACATATTTTCAAAGGTATACATGAGAAAATACTTGCTAAACAGTGTCTCACCAAATTTGTGAGTGGCAGCTCTATGGAGTCTCTTTTCAAGGAAGTGCTTTAGACCTTTAAGCAATACCTTCATGGATTTGCTCTGAAGACTAGGAGCTAGCCTATCTTTATGACTAGTGATGTCTTCTGGTTACAGTGGTGTAGGGAATAAAATATTAATATTCATGTTATTCATGTTTGTTTCTGCCTTCTGAAAAAACAGAGGAGCTCAATGCTTTGTGTTTACAAAAAAAAAACAACAAAAGACCCAAACAAACAAAAAACAACAACAACAAAAAAACCAAACAAACCCCAAACAAACAAACTAACACCCCAAGAAGGGAAATGTAAAGAAAAGAGTAATAAATCACATATAGCCAGCATCGGTTTGAAAACTGCCAGTTTCCTTCTTCTTGAACATTAACATGTTCTGTTGTGAGGTGCTTATAAGTAAAGGTTAGAATGAGAATGGAATGGAATAAAATTTTGAATTTAGCCCTTCTTTAAGTAGGAGATTGAACTAGGTTGCCTCCAGTGGTCCCTTCGAATCTACATCCATCTGGACTTCTACAAAAGAAAGGAGAAGGAAAATGATGCTAAATTGCTGCTCTCATGAGTGACACCTCTCTCATGTTACCTCTCAGAGAATGCAGTTTGAAAGAATGTCATTGAGATTTTTCACTTCTTATTTATGTTGTAAGCTTGCATTGTAGATAGAGTATGGTTTCCTAGAGGATGTATCTACCACAGATCTGCCACAGAACTGTAAAATTATGTAAGTTGTGTAGAGTTATAAGGTGATAACAGTATTTTTAGGGGAAATATAACTTATTAATAATTGGGACTGAATTTTTAGATAATTGCTCATTTACTCACTCAAATTTTGAAAATTTATAGCAGAAGATGGATGAACTATTCAGTATGTGCTTGGGTAACCAGTTGTTTCTCTCTAAAAGAAGTTTTAGTCACCCTCTCAAGAAGGAAAACTAATCTGGTTTGATTTAGGCAGGCAGTCACGCAAGGGGCACACGGGCAACAACACAGTTCAAAATGTTCTTTCTGAAAAAAGCCCCATTTACTGAAATAATTTGGGATAAGCTTTTGGATGTTTCATAAGTAAAACCAAGGTTTAACTTCACCAAATAAATGCTTCACAATGAATAATGCACCCAGCTGTAGCGGTAAATGCCATTTGCTCAACTGCTTAACTATTCATCCTTCTGACCAAGGTTTATGGTGGTGTGAAACGAAGCTTAACTTTGCAAATATGGAATGTATAGTAAAATTATCCCCTTTTGTGAAATTAGAAGGAATAAGCTTCTGATGGGTGTTTATGTACTGTGCTGACAGATTATAAAAGATTAAAAGGAAATTTTAATGAAGCGAAAAGCAGCCCTTGCAGCCTCTAACCCTCATGATTAGAGGAGCAGAAGCTAGGGGATTTAGGAGGATTTAGCAAGATGAGGTTGATGGGGTAGGGAGATTACAACCTGCAATTGGAACCAGTTGCTTGTCTAACTCATGTTTCCTTAGATAATGCATTTAGGGCTCCAGTTCTTTCAAGAACAGTGAGGGTGAGATGGGTCAGAAGAAGCACAGACTTGAAATAGCTTGACGCCTATTTTCATTAATCAAATAACAAAACACAGAAGGCAAACATAGAGTCAAAACAGTGCATCAAACAACAAAACAGAGAAGAATATACAGCATTTACATTTATATGAAGGGGATGTTGTATGTCACAGGCCAATGCAATTGTTTTGCATACTTTTTATACAAAAATCACCAAAAGGAGGTCTAATACAATGATTGGGATTATAGGTTGAACTCTTCATCATGTTTTACTTCTATTATTGTCATAGAAAAAAAAGTTGGTGTGTAATACAGGTATAAATTGTTGTATAAATTATTGAAAAGGAAACATTTGGTTCAGACCACAAATTGTGTAGAATACGTATTACAGAATACTGACAGAATTTGAAGAATCCAAAAGGATATTGATGAATAGCATTCATAATTACTAATGAATGAAAGTCATAAGTAAAGAAAGTAGTCCTTAGAAAAACTTAGCCATTAGAAAAAACTGAAAGTATTACTGCTATAATGCAATTTTTATAAAACTGCTGAAGGACCACAAAGGGAGAGTACAGAGCAGTTATTTTGCTCCGCGTTGTTGCATGGATTGTGTCACTCATTATTCATCTAAGGTAAACCTGAGTTCTGGGCAAATGTCACTTTTGCACATAGGCTTCCTTTCAGTCCTTGTAAAAGGCCTGCCGCAGCAATGGCCCAAAATAACTGGGCTTCCTCTATCATCAGTGGAGCTTCCCATTTTCCTGCAGTCAAAAGCTGTCCTGGGCTAAGAGCTCTGTGGAGAAATTTTTTACATGGTACTGTGAAGGAGCAAGATTCAGGATGGGAGTGGTTCCAGGCGTGGAGAAAGACATACAGCAATTGACAGGACTTTACTATATGGACTTTACCATTATTATGTGGTTTCAGAAATGTGTATTGTATTGTATCCACACTACACAGTGCACAACCTGGGCATGCCTGGGCTTGCCACGAGTTTTGCCTGCTCCCTTGCTTGCCCGCTCCCCTCTCTGATTGGCCGGAGAAGCTGCAGAGAGGAGACAGCCACCATTCGCCCTTTCCTTCCCCAGTTCCTCCCACGTTCCTCCCCATTTGCCTGTGTCCCTACCCTGATTTGTTCCCCCGTTTGTCTCATGCTCCACCCCATATTCTAGTCCTTTCCCCGCCTGAACTAATTAAATGCTGGGCACACCTCAATAAAATATTCCATTTGCACCTCTACCTTGTCTCCGGACTCGACCGTGCTGTGTCATGGCCCCATCCCCCCTCGGACTGTGGCATGGTACTTACTGTTTTGTATTCTAAATCTCCATACTTTCCTGGGAACAGGACAGATGAAATTAGTTTTTATAATATCATGCACTCAATGTCATAAAATTTCAGACCATGTAGTTACACTTTGTTTTTTGAACGATTGCAGATCTTGTTTTAGGAGCTTTCTCATTTCTTATTCTCTCTCAGTACAATCTATTCTTCAAATCCTAAACAATTAAAACTGTCTACCAAACAGAGTTTAGAGATCTCCTTAGGTTTTCACATTTGAAACAATCAATACAAACCCTCTTACAAACCAAAGCATTATATTGGAGGATGTGGATTGTTTTACTCTAGCACAGGGAATGAGTAGTACGAATTGGTTTGGATGTCTTTATAAGCTCTGCTGGACCCTCAAAGTAGATAGATGCCTATGGCGTTAGGCATCTTTAGACACCCAAGTGATTAGGTGTGTATCATTAGAATTCTAAATTCTCAGCTCACTTGATAGTAGTTATATGATTTAAGTATCTGCCATTCAAGTAGTACAAAGGTATTTAAAGACTGATGTCCCTGCAGGCCACTTAGAACCATATCTAAAAGCAAAGACTCAGAGACCACCCTCAGCGAGTCTCAGATGAGGCCTTCCCTGGTTGATCATGCATGTGAACGCAAACCTGGAGAGATGCGATAAAGTAGAAGTGGCCTTTTCTGAGGCCAAAAGATGAACTAGACTTCGCAAACCTTCACTCGTGGCTAAGGAGTTGTCCTAGGATGTAGAAGGCCATTGCTGAAACTCCTGCTCATCTGGCTTTTGCAGGAGATTTAAATCCCTGTTTCCCAGAATCTAGAGAGCTTCTTAATCACTGGCATGCAGATTTTGTGTTTTGTCCAGTTAATACTTTATATAACTTCTGAAGACGATCTTGAATGATCTACTTTGGAAAAATGAAGCAGTATCAAGAAGACTCATCTTGTATAGATATTGAAAGCACCAGTTTGGAGCAAGTATGTCAGATATGGAAATGAAGAGTCTTGCCATGGTCTAACTAGGGGACTATTCTCCGAGCTGATAGATATTTGTGATGATTTCCCTTCTTATTTTTGGAAGGTGAGTACCTAATTTCGGGACTGAAGAGGATGTCTGGTTAACAGCAGGATCTCCTGTGGCCATCATCTCTGTAAGTAAAAACAACCCTAATGTTAATCTTTCCTAATTGTTTCACTCCTGGCTAGCTTAGATGACTTCAAGTCATCTAGGGTCAGATTCCTGTTTCTGCTGAAGTTACATGGAAGCTATACATCTGAACACAGCTCTTGAATTGAAAACTTAGCAATAAACAGGCAAAATCACTGTTCCAACTTCTATGAAAGCACTGAGAATCGTGGTTTTAGAACCTGAGACAACTGTACTGTGTTTCCTGAGACCATCTCTAGTGTAAATGTCAAGCAATGAATATTAAACTATTCCTTAGATCTGCAGACAGGTTAGCAAAGGCATATAGTGCTTTCGGAAAGCTTCATAAAAGAGTTTGGCGAAATAAACACCTGAAGAAAAGTACCAGGATCAGTGTTGACAGAGCCATAGTGCTGTCTGCTCTCTTATATGGATCTGAATCATGGGTCATCTACCGCCACCACCTGCATCTCCTAGAACGCTTCCATCAACGCTGCCTCCGTACAATCCTGAACATCCACTAGTCAGATTATGTGACCAATACATCTGTTCTAGAACAAGCAGCAGTCACAAGTATTGAGGCCATGTTACTGAGAACACAGCTGCGTTGGGCAGGGCACGTCTCCTGGATGAAGGACCACCGCCTCCCTAAGATCCTGCTTTATGGTGAACTTGCCACTGGCTGCCGCAAGAGAGGAGCCCCGAAGAAAAGATACAAGGATTCCCTGAAGCAACAACTCAGCCTTGGCCATATTGACCACCATAACTGGTCTACTCTGGCCTCCAATCGGGAGGCCTGGAGACACACCATCTATACCGCTGCTGATGCTTTTGAGAAAGCACGCAGGATCACCCTTGAGGAGAAAAGACAAGGCAGAAAGAATTGTACCTTGCAGAATATACCATCTAAGGAGTCTTTCTACTGTGCCTTTTGCAACCAGACATGCCTATCTCGTATTGGCCTTTTTAGCCACCAACGCGTTTGCAACAAACGTGGGTAAAGCCCTTCCCAAATCTTCACTCGCGAAGCCTAGTCATGATGAGATCTGCAGAGTGTTGCAAATGCAGTTTTCAAATATTGTTTTACAATATTGAAAGAGTACAAGGAAATTGGTCTTCAGCTTAGTGCTGGAGCGAGTTATAATTCAAGTTATAATTTCTGTTGACTGACACTCTAGTGAATTATTTACCTGTTTACTTTTGAAATATTGTATGTATGGACTAGGGAAATATGTCCTTTGCTCTCATCACAACTAAGTTTGACAGTTCAGATAAGGAAGAAATAAGTTTGCACTAGTGGGAACTGGCTTAAGAACTATGATTTGACAGAACAATGTCTATAGCAAATTTCCCATGAATACTAAGCTTGAAATTATATCTCCCCAATTGTTTGAGGGAAATGTAATTTGGACAACATTGCAGACCTGAACAAGTGTCCTGAAGACTGTCTAGTTTTATTCTTGCTGTATCATTTGGTCCAAACAAAGATACTACATCCCTACAAACTTGCCCAGCTTACATTTTTACACCATCCTGAGTGAAGGATCATTATTTTTATTATATGTATGTAAAATGCACTTTTTCAACTGCATTTTAATGCATAATGGTGATAGCAGCAATAGCTATGATATCATCTGCATTTCAGTCTTAAAAGAATCAATATCAGTGAGCTTACACTGATTTTCATGAAGTCAGAGGGTTACTACAACCAGTATTTGAGCTAACTTGTTCAGTGTTTGTTGGTGTCTGTATGTTATATTCTATATACTTTACAGATGCATATAAAATAAATTCTTTTAATTTCTGTCTACTAATGCCACAGTACTATACTTGAGAATTAAAAGCTTGGTTTGGTGGGGTTTCCTATTTTCATATTCAAGTAACTGATATTAGAATTTGGCACAACTTCTTTCAGTTGTGCGTATGGAAGGTAAGTGTGCTGTTAAAAGCAACAGCAGAAACAATTTGTGGTCCTCTGCTCAAGGCAAAGACCAGGTTACCTTTGTTGACTTCTATGAGACAGCTATAGGATATTATGTTAGGAGCCATCTTCTAGAATAACTCAAAGCAATATTCTGAACAAATGGTGCTGTAATAGTTAATGGAACATTATGAAGAAATGAACCTGTAGAGGGTTCATTTTCTTCCTCTTTATCTTTCTGTTTTCTCTGTGAGAGTAGCTGTGACTTTCTAATTTGGAAACAGTGGAATCTTTTTGAAAGTGTTGCACTGGATCCCTTGTTCAGACATTTGAATGTTTTTCCTTGTAATCTTTCCACTGAAGCAGACGTGTTCACAGCCTTCTTTGTTTTCGTTGAGGGCTTCTGTACAATTCCTGAAAGAAAGATGAGCTGTTGGTATTCTTTTCCTCCTTGCTGCTTAACAATGTACATCTCAGATCTCTAAACTCACCTTTTTGACAGTCAAAGCAACAGTCCTTTGCCAACCTGATGTCTTTTGCCCACTGGTGAAGAAGACTAGTGAAATATGGACCAACTAGGAGAGCCCAAAGGTGTCTATAATGCACATCAGGGATGAATGACCACCTGAATGTCTTTGATATGTGTTTCACTCACAGTTATATGGGTGGTGTTCTGGTATTCTGAAACAAATTTAGGTCTTGGTGCTGCTCTCCTCTGCATGTCTTGAATGCAGTTCATTATCCTTCTGACTTGTTCTTTTTTCTGTAGTTTCCCCCTCAACATAACTTACTTGCACAGGAGTATTACAGAACACTTGTTTTAGTCACCCATGAAGTATATCATGCTTTGATATTCAAACTGTGACTTCAACTATGAAGAGCTTATAGGATGGTTTAAAAAAGAAGTAATTTTAGAAGTCAGTGAAGCCATTAGGCTTGTACACATTGACATATTCCTTACCTGGATTTTTTGCAGTCATTGAAAGATCAGTTGCAAAATATGCAGTGGAACTGACTTTTTTATCTCAGCTCTTGTTCCTACAAAAAAAAATTTTGATGGTGTAGTTTAAACTGTTTGTTATCAGTAATAAAAAACCAAATAGAGAAATACCCTCTAAATATGTTTTATTTTAAAAGAGGTAAAGATATCACTGCAAATCAGCTATGTTACAGTCATTTCTCATTTATAATAAGAAGAATGGGATTTTTTTCATGGTAATGAGCCCTTTGGATCTGGTATTTAAGTCAGATGTTAAGACCTTGACAGAGGTAAACTCCATCAGACCACTATGGCTTAATCTTAGAGTTTGGTGAAGTTCTATTACAACTTTAAATAAACAAAAAACTAGCTTGCGAGGCTGGAGTGCTCAGCATTTTGGAGAATGTATGGCTTGCAGGGATTCCGAATCCCCAAAGATTTAGGTTCTTCAAATGCTAAAATATACCTTCATGTGCAGTGGTGCATTTTTCTAATGGTACTGAAGAGGAGAAAGCATCTCTTGGACATTTGATATATATAGGAAATCTGTGGATGAAAGAGTGCATTTCTGCTTTTTTGAAAAATAGAGAGGATGCTAATTCAGCCTTTCTTGTGAAACCAAGTTTGAAATTGAGAGAATCTTCCCTTTTACTCCTGACCCACTTTTCTTGATTGTATTAACCATCTTGATGGTTATTGCTGTCTGGGAGAAAGGGATATACTGTATAAGTGCCTAAAACTGGGGTGCCAATTTAACCTTTCACAACACTTGTATTGTTGTGATTTTGTAGATGTTATCATTCTGATTTAGGAAAGGAGCAAGAAGTAAAGCTGTTTGGATAGGTTGACCACAAGTTAATTCATAAAACAAAACCTCTTGGATAGAATTGGGCCATTGAAAGAGATGGTTTTACATCTTGGAAAGCAGGGTTTTATTATTAGTTAGCATATAGTGTCCAAAATGATATAGCCAGATTTTAAGCTGTAGAGGGTTGCCTAGATAATTGTGACTACTTGAACAACAAAAAACATATGAAAAAAAAAAAAGAGAGAACAAATGGAATGCCTTTTTTTTCCTTGAAGTGGAAGAGAAGTGGGAATATATCATAAGCATTCATCCCTTCCTGCCTTAACCTTGTGGTCCAGAAGGGAGGAAAGCAAAAGAAAATATCTGAAATAATGATTAGTTATTTTAATAAATGTTATTTCTTTTTTTTATCTAATATTATGTCTTCAGTACTTGCAATATGTAGATAACTCCATGCAGCACAAAAAGAAGCTAAAATAATTATTTGATCAGCTCTAGTTATGCAATTGTTCATGATGCTGGGTATTATGAGGACAGTGATATATTAGTTCCAGGAATTGTGTCCTACAGCAAAACTGCAGTCAGCCACTGTGCAAGCTGTTTGAAGGTATGCAGGATTACCATTCAAAATCACTGCATGAGCCTCTCCAGTGCAGATTTCATGTTTTTATCCAAATTAGAGGGAAGGTCAGTGCTCAGTCTTTGCCACCAGAGGTCTTCAAAGAACATATTACAGATTTCCAGAGGCTGAAAATGAGATGTATATCTTCCAGTCACTGTTGACAGAAGTAGTTGGGAGTAATTTACTCAAGTACTTCAAGACATTATTTGTCTGAGATAGAATTTGCACCTGTCAGAATTGCTGCTGGAAAATTGAAAACAGCTTTGCTTGCTTTCCATCTCTGGATGCAACATCCTGGCTTGATGATGTAGAGATTTTGATCATGATGAGTTAACAAGAGATTCCGGTTGTTTCTTGAACATATGTAAACTGAAGGAAGATTTCAGAAAGCAAAATTTTGTATTTCCTCAGCTACTCATTGAGGGATGCTGCGTACAGGAGTGAGTACAGAGGACCGAGGTGCTGAGGGTGACCTTGTGGAGGAGGGTCTCCCAAGCCAGGCCTTCCCACAGCACCACTGCTCACAGCCCTGCCAGTGCAGAGCCTGGATGACAGAACTTTTTCTGGCCTTTACCTGGAACCCCCTCTCTGGTTAGGATGCATAGCCTGGTATTTTGGATCTGCCTTTCTGAATACCATGGGACAAATATATTTCTTGAGCTCCCTTTATACCTTTCCTCCATGCTTAAGGAAGGGAAAAAAAATTTTGGCAAAGTAATTAATTTTCAAAACTAGGTACTTCCTTTCTCACTGACTTTATATTAGCATGTGATGACCATTTACAGTACAATAATGCAAAGGAGAGGCAATTGTGTTTCTGTTATAAGTTCCCAGTGATACTGCAGGTCTTTTAAGCTTATCTGAATGAAGTCAACATTTCAGTTGAAAGAAGGTGTTAGATCATGTAAATATTTACTGGTTATCATGTATTCATAAAATACAAGAATTTTTTCTTCATAAATGAAGAGAGATTATTTATGGTTTTTCCCCCCCATTTTTAATGAATGAAAAAGCAACAGGGAATGAACAAGGGAATGTGATGATTCTGTTTTCTGTTTACTCTCCTTGTGTCTGAAAATTGTCATTATTTTGGCTGTGAATATGGTAGGGTATTGCTGAGAGTTTGTTGGGGTGAGAAGAAAATCAAAAAGGGGCGGAGTCTAAATACTGCTGTACTTGGTAATATGGATATCCTGAAGAAGAGAAAAGCTGCAATATTAGACTCCAATTCTGTTACAGATGAGACCAACCTTCTTTTTACCTCTCCCACCTCGCTGCTTGAGTCCTTTTAAAGCCAGAGAAATGTCACATTTTGGCAGTGGGTCTCCCACAGAGAGGAACTTGCAGCAACATGGAATGAAATAAAAAGAAATGCAAGACAGATATAAACTTCCACCTTCCTTTAAAACCCAGATGGGACTGTCTCCAGCCAGTGTTCCCTCTGCGACCTAAAGAATGTTGAGCATGCCTGGGCATAGGGCACAGTTGTTTCTGTTCCCATAAGGGCCTTCTGTTTCAATTTTGCTAGAGAAATGCTTTTCTAAACCAGCACTTGCAAGATATATACCATTGGCTTCATATGAGGCTTTGATGCCATCACAGGGCAACAGTTTTACTGTCTGATTTTTGGAATTTGGGAACTTTTTTATGCCACTTACATGGGTTGCTGCTACTATCATGAAAGCCTTAGAGGAGGCATCAGCCTCCAGCTATAGAACTGGCACATTCTGGAGTTGGATATAGTCCTTGATAAGGAGAAAAGTTAAGCAAGCTGTCATACTGTAGCTTAAACTTTTAGGAATAGTTTTCAGTGCAAGTTTGGGGAGGGTTCCTCACAGAACAGTCAGTTCATGAAAATACTAAATCAGTGTATTTTATCTCATCCATTATTAACTTCCTGGACGTAGTAAAGCATTAGAAAACCAAAACACTTCCATTTAGTACCATATGTTGGGAGCTTGGATATATGTGGTACCAACTGATTTTTATTGTTTAAAAAAAAAAAAGGAAAAAAAAGATTGTGCTTCATTTAGCAGACAGCAATGAAATATGAACAATTAATAGGCTTTAACAGAGTATACCAAATAGTTAATAGAACATACCAAAAAGTAATAGAAGATACCAAATACCTGGAGCAAGACTCAGGTCTATATCTGATATGGTAAATGAAATCTCAGATCCGTGAATACCAGAGCCGTGTTGTGCAAATGTGTCTTCTGAGCAAATCTACAGAGTCTGTCCTTATAGGACTTGTTGCCAACAATCAAACACCAACATTTTCTCCATGACAGATATTTTTAGACAGCTGTGACAGCTAAGAGTTCTCTGAAATCGTCTAAATTTACAATAGCTTTTAATTGCATCTGACTGGCATGTTGTAAGAAAATATTAGTTCAACTTGCCTGTATTAATACTGCTGAAAACAGTCTTGGTCCTGGTGCCTTTTTTGGTGGTGATTTTTATTATATATATCAGTAAAACCAGCAAGTAAATGATATGCTAAAATTTGGGTCAAAAAATTGCAAAAAATATTCACATCTATATAGAAAAATATGTTAAAGGAAAGCTGCAGATGTCAGGTTTTAGATGTATCTGACTTGATGGAAACTCTTAACACAACTTTATAATCATGTAGTTAGAAATAAAACACACAAAACCAGTGAATATTTCAAAAAGCTTAGGTTGAAGCAAGTGCCATCTTTCTGTTCCTGTCTCTAAAAGCATTAGCTGCTGGGTGAGAGGAAGGAAGGCTTTCTGAAATATCTTAATTTTCCCCTACTTTAGCCTCTAGAAACAAGGCTTATGTGATTGTGTTCAGAATGTGTGTTTAGATAACACGGGTATGAAAGAGTAAGGAAGACAAGTTTGTTCCACTTCTGTGAAGACAGCAAATTTGGTAGAAGAGACACTAGAAGTGCAAGACCTGAATAAAAATTTTCAGAACTAGTTTATTGTTAGGAAAGATCAGCCTCAGAAATACCTCAGTTGTTTCATGGGACACCCAGATAAATCATTAATCAAATGCAAAGCATAACCTATATTTAATTAAGAATGGATAGTTCAGAATCTCAGAGAATTCTACAGATTTGCCTGAATAACAGGTAATTATTTTTCTCATTCTCTATGGACTGAGACACAAATTCAAGAAACTACTGTAGTCTCATAAGGTGTGAAGGTGTGCAAATCCTGAACACCAGTATGGAGCTATGACAGCCCAATAAACCTTGACATCCTTGGGACTGTTCTTTCTCTGAGGATTATGTTCAGGTTAAATGCTTATTCTCTAAATGTAAGAGATGCTGATAAATGACTGCATAGAGCTTCACATGCCCATTTGTTTAAGAACAGACATTTTGATTTTCAATAAAAGAAAACTCTGACTAGAAGCAAGATATTGATAATATAGTTTTCTTTCATAAAGTGAGGAAATCTTTTTCCTAAAATGAGATCAGGGGTTTTGCCCTCCTTCTGTTAGGAAGCAGTTTCAAAACATATTTCTTTGATAAATCAAGAACCTTGTTTTCATTCTGAGACTTGAGTTTTGCACAGTTAGTTAATGCAGATTTATTCCATTGTGGGATATGATCTTGTAAAATACTGAGTGCTGCCTGTAGGAAGCCAGGCAGGTCCAACTTCCTTAACTGAATTATGTCCAAAGGAGAACCAAATACAGAAATGGAAAAAGAATCTGATTGGCAAAGAAAGGTATATGTTGGAAGTCAAAAAGTGTAGGAATAAAGTGAGACTTGTGAGAAGTTAAGCTAAGTTTAGCCCTACAAAGAAACCCAGAGCAAGTATTCTGTTTGTTGGGGGTTTTTTTGGTGTGTTTTTTTTTGTTTTGTTTTACCCATATGCAAAGGAAAGAGGGGTTCAACTGCCTGAGGAGAAAAAGGGAACTTGATTAGCTCCATCCCACAAAAGTGAGGGATATTGGATTGTTTCCAGCAGCATTACTGTGGTATAGGACCCCAATACCAAAAAATAGAATATCCAGGTAAATGTAAAGGTGGAGAAGTGGTTCAGGTGATTACGTACTTCTATATTATTTCAATAATTTTAAAGAAAAATATTTTTGGGGACAAAGATGAAGACAGAGAGATCATAATTGATCCCATTTTCTCTTTACCAAAAGGTAGGTCACATTGTACTAACTTAATCCTTTTCGGGTTGAAATGATTCACTGAAAACAAGAAGGCTGCCTACATTTGACATAGTAACAGCTATTATATTAATTGCACTAGAGAAGGAGGAGATTAATGAGGAATTGTAAGACATAGGTTAGCTTGGGTAAAATGAGCCTAATGTGCTGTCATGGTTTGAAATCCCAAAATCCAATTCCTGATTCTTAGCCCCCATCCCACATCTCAACCCAGTGTGAGATGGGTTTTCCAGACACCACACAAGACTCAAAATGGGGAAAAAGGAATATATTACAGTGACTGTACGCATAAATACATAATATAATACATTACATACAATCTTAACTATCTCTACCATGACATACAATATTTACAATGGGCCAAATCTCTTCTCCCTTCCAAATAAAAGTCCAGGAGGGAAGAAGAAGAAAAGACCCCTTCCAGTCTCTGAGTGGCAGTCCACTAGGGCAGCAGGTTCTCTGTGTCTTTCATGAAGCAGCAGTTGTTGGAATTTTGCCAATACACACGAGGGAGGCCTCCAAGCCTCTCTCGGCCCCCTGACGCAAACGAAGGGTCTTTCCGTGGGCTGCGTTACCCCAGACAAAGGTTGCTCCACCACTGTCATGTCGACAAAGTGCAGAAGCCTTCATGACGGTCTGGTATCTTCAGGGGATTCAAGCCCCTTGCAGAGCTTCTGTGCTCTGCCTCAAGATGGCTGCTAGCTTCTCTGAAGTGGCAGCAAGGGAGGGCCCAAGGTCCTCTCTCACATATTTCGTCCTGGCTGAGCTCTCAGGACTACTACATTTAGGATTTCCAATTAATAGGAGTCCACCCCCTCCATTTTCGGAGGGATCTCAAAGAAAGTTTGGGGGAGTTTTGCAGTTCTTACCCCAACAAACTCTGTAGTACTTCAGTTCTCTCTGCTGCTTTTCTCTAATTCTCTCTCAGCTCACAGAAGTTTTTCTGTTTGCTTTGCTGCATGTTTGTTTTGGTGCTTCTCTTATCTCTTGGCTCTGTGCCGCCGCTTTTTCTCCGTCCACTGCTGCTCTGCCGCTTCTCTGTCTGCCCACTCACGGTGGAGAAAACTCCTTCAGCTTTCCAGCTACAGGTACTTAGCCCAGTTTAACACTGTTCCAAGTCCCTGCAGCCCCAGCCAAGGGCTGGGGGGGGGAAGCCCCCAGGGGCTCCTGCCCCAGCTCCCTCGTGGGTCACAACATGGCCACTTCTTCTCCAACAACCACTTTCTTTTCCGGTCTAGTGATATGTTTATATTTTGCAGGAGCGCTGATTGGGTCAAACCCCAAGGGTCACCACCCCCTGGGGGGTTACCATTTTCTTAGCTTCAGGGGGAAAACCTGGTTCAAACCACTACATGTGCCAATAGGATCTCTGAAAAGGACATTTGGTCTGAAAGATTTTCTCAAATGATGTATCGTACGGTCAGTGTCATTTAATGTTTTCATTAATGATTAACAGTGAAGGACAGAAGAATTCTAAGAATTTTTTGAGACAAAATCAGGAGAAAACATCAATATAAAAGCCAGTACCTGACATGGGACATACGCAGTGTATTTGAATATTGGAGTCCCAGAAATAAGATAAATATTATTAGTATGGTTTGTAACATCTCACAAATAGGTGATGCCATAAACTGAGGGCTCCTTAATTAGAAAGAAAAAAAAATCTGATCTATTTGTCAATCACATAATGACTGTAAGTCAGCAGTTGGCCATTGCTTCTGAGGGGAGAAAACAACAACAAAAAAGGCATATGTAAGTGTAAAATATGTAGCAAGGTGTCTTTATGTATACTTAAAAGAGCAGCGTTTGAGAGTATTAACAGTGGTGCCCAAGCCACTAATAGTCTTTTGGAAGACCTCTGTTCAGTCACCTGCCTGGAGCAAGTGCAGAAGAAGTCTTCTAAGGTAATCAGGGGAACACAGAATAAACTGAAGGATTTTGTTTAAACTGTTAAAACAAAGGCTAAGAGTTACAACACAAAAATTACAGGAAAGTTTAAAAGCTTTTACACTCGGAAAAGCATTCTAGAACAGGAAAAAAATTAGGTGCTTGCAGAGTAGTAGAATTCAAAAATGTTTGCAAATTTCTTATAGATGATACTGTAGTTTTATCTGTGATTCACTAGCCTTATGTTTCTTACCAGTATAAGGAGTGAAAGCAAGTAGCATATATTCCAGACAGAAATTGAGAATTAGGTTATTACAGAATACTGTTGCCTTTAGGTGTCTCAGTGAATTAAGCACAGTTAGTTGGTATGTGAGCTGACTGGACGTGATACTAAGTGTACAAGTAAAAGACGTTTCTTAAAGCAGTATGTTTTTTAACAGGTTAACATTGCTATATTATGAGGCTGAGCTATGACATGTCTTCCTCCTCAATTTATTAGATGTTAATAATTTGCTTACATGTATTTCACCCCAAAGTGTGTCCATGTTGTTGATCAATGACTATTCATCATTTCCTAAGGTCAAAGTCTTGTGGTGCAGTACTGTAAGGTCTATAGGACAGCAGAAGTGAATTTTCCTGAAGCTGCATGCATTGGCCAGAGAGACAAAAGCCAGGAAATGGAATTGGCAACACCGTAATTAAATGAGGGAACAGCCTGGATTTCTCAGTGACTAATAGTGGCATAACAGCTGCTAATTTGTTGAAGTTGTACCTGAAATGACCTTATTTATAAAAGCAGTTTTTAGAAAAATTTTATGGAACAGAAGTCTGGAAATTGAAAATGTGTAGTTAAATAATAGGTAAAACTTAGCATAGTCAAGGTATTTTTATTTGAGAGGTAATAAGGTACACCAAGAAGTGCCAAGATGAGTAATGAATGCCAAAGATGAGTATATATGAACACACTTGAGATACAGAGATTTCTGAAGAACACCAAAATGAATTCAAATAGTTTAGTAATCCTTTTATCTGAAAGTGCAAGTCAACTCCTAAAATGGCTTTTCCAGGGCTTTCTGTAATTGTTATATTTATCTTTCTAGTATTCATCTTCATCGTCACAGCAAAAAAACCCTCACAAATATAGTGAGTAAAAATCAAATGGATTCTTGTTAATTCTTATCCTGTTTATTTAACAACTTCTTGTGACATGGATAATCCTGTCATTTTCCTGTATTATCCCACTTTTTCATTTTTTGATAAATCTGTATTCTCTCTATTCTGTTAAGTTCCTCTTATTCCTCTGTCTGCTGCATAAGAATCTCCTTTACCATCATCTCTTCTTATTTGAATTCTGTCACATGTATCCATGGGTCCTCCTTTCCCTCTCTTTTCCTTCGCTATTCTTAGTGTTTGAATGATATAAAGTACTGTGAAAGCTTTTGCTAGCTTCTCTTTGCAAGCAACTCCCAAGCTTACCTCTTCACCCCATTCTGTCTCTCTTAATTTAGTTTCACGTTTCAGCCTGTCTTCCCAGATGTGCTCTTCTGAGTTCTAACCCAAAATTCTGCAAGTGAACTATCTTTGGGGTTTTTTTTTAGATTATCAGTGTTGCTCAGTTCTTATCCTAGCTGGTAGTTTCATTATTTCTTTGGTGATTTAGGCTGTGGCATGTGTCCTTTTCCAGCTGCATTTGTGCTGACTTGAAGAAATCACTGCTATCTGTTCCCTGTGGCAATGGATTTATGGAAAAAGTCCTGCCAAAATGGACTGGTGAAGAAAAAGAAGAAAACAGCTCAAATGTTATGGAAACAGGAGTTTAAACACGTCTTAAGATGGCCCTTTTGCATTTCTGCAAAGTCACTGCTCCTTCTTCCCGACACCCTCTGTAAAGACCCCTTATCTCCCAGGCAGGAGTGTCCTGGGAAGATGTCCTAAGGTGTTCTCATTGGCCTTTTGTTAACCCTTTCCTTTTGGCTGTTAACTCCCTACCTGATTGGTTTTTTTGTAAGAACCTACACCGGTGATTGGCCCCCTTTGACCCTCCCAAGAGCCTTATAAACCCCTATCCCCCCAATAAACTTCCTCTTTCGTCCGTCCCTCCCTGGTGGTCTGTGTATGTGCTCCTTGCGGGGTCGCATGCCACGTGGCGGGGGGCAGGGTGGAAGATCATGCACCTTCCAGGTAATGGACTAACTTCCAGGGCCTGAAGGTTTCCCCATCCAACTCTTCCGCCGTAGTTCCCAAACCTCCTCTTTGCTGAAGGCATTTGTCTTTCCCACATCCAATGGCTGAGGACTTTTAAAAGATATCATTTAGTCTTTGTCAGAATGAACCAGGTTATTTTAAACAGTGGATTTCAAGTTTATTTTGATGGAACTGTGTTGAGGAAAAATTACATCCGCATTTCGTGTGGATGCTAGACTGGTCCATAACCTCTTTCAGAGGTCAATGACAGGCAAAAAGGAGTTCTTTGGGAGTGTTAACTGTAGTCAGTAGCAATCTGTGCACAGAACCATAGCAAAGGAATGTTCATATCATAATAGCACCATGTCAGAGCAAGGGCTTTCTTGTATTTCTTTTCTTCACTCTTATGGTCAGATATGTGTAACAGTTTCATGTTAATTTATTAATTTCCTGTCACATAGTCTTAATTTAAAAAAAAAGGAAGAAAAAGAAAAAGACAGGGACAAGTGGCATCCACAATCTGGAATAAGAAGCTGAAGGAGAGGACTCAAAGCTCCCTAAGCTAGGCAGCAGGGAAGTCTCCAGAAAGGGAGAGACCCAAGATTCCAGAAAGGTTTTTGTTTCACTGTCCAAGATGACACTTCTCTCTGTGTTGTGTTGCAATACAGGATCATCTTTCAAAACTAGATGTGAAAGGTTTATCTATGCAGGAAGTTGACGAGGAGCTTATCTTCTATTTCAAACTGGTGTAAGAAGCTGTGCCATTCTTTTTTGTGTGCTTCACAGCTCAGTAGCTGAAAAGCTCATCCCAATGTAGGAGGGTCCTATGCTAAATTCTCCTCTGACTAAGGAGATTTAGACCACTGTTTCTCTCTTTGTTCTGATCAGCAGACAGTATGTATTTTATTCTTAAGGTATCTTATGGATAGAAAAATACATCTTTGCTTGGGATGATGGCAAACTGGTTGAGCACTTGGGCAAGCCCTCCACTTCATGCTCCATCTATTGGTTATGTTTTAACCTTCCATTTAGAAGGCCAAGAAGGTATGTATCTGATCTTCTCTGTCTTCATGACTGATCTTACCACTGGACTACTTAAAGACTAAGAGAGCATATGAGATGAAGGGAGGAGGCAACATCAGCTGCAGGTAGCTGCTGTCTCTAGGGTGAGGTTTGAGAGACCACCACCTGCTTCATGACAAATTTCTTCACTGAAAGAGTGGTTAAGCATGGGAACTGGCTGCTGAGGGAAAGAGTGGAGTCAACATATCTGGAGATGTTCGAGGAACAGTTGATGTGCTGGTTTAAAGGTAAACTGGCAGGGGAAATGAACCCAACTCAAAAGAGAGATTATAAGTCAGAATAACAATTTAATAAATATAGTACAATAAATACAATTATACAGACAAACAATTGGTTTTAACCCACAAAACCTAAATGTATAACCCAGCACCCTGGGACATGAACAGAGCAGTGTTCGTTGGGCTCCCCTCCCTGTGCTGAGCCCCACGTGGTCCCCCTGAGTCCAAAGTAAAAGGAGAGGGAAAATCTGTTGGGGAGAGTGCTGTTGCAGTCTGGTTGAGAGTGGTGGTCACAGTCCTTCTCTGGATCCCACAAGTAGTAGCAGAAGTCCCAAGACCCCAAGATTATATATCCTCAGGTTCAGGCAGGAATGCCCAGTACCTCCCTCAGGGCGGGGAGTTCCACAATGGGTGTGAGTACAGGAGCATCCTCCAATCTTACAGGCCTCTTAACACCCATTATAAGGCTATAACCCCTTATAGCCTGAGGGGTCAGGCGTGCTCTGGGCAGCTGCTGTACATGGTCTATTGTTAACAGTTTCTAGGAAATGGCGGGGGGGTGTAGAATACACAGTTTTGGGTTACACCCACATGATGAGCTGGTCCCAGCTGTTCTGACTAGGACAGTTGACATGGCCTAGTTGACAAGTTTTCAGTCAGTGGTTGGACTCAATGATCTTGGATGTTACATCCAACCTTATTAAAGGAGAGAAAGAGAGACTGAGAGAAAGTTGCACACCTGTGTGTATTCAGAAGGCATTTAATATGCAGGGTACTCAGGAAGATTAAACAGGGTCTGAGCACGGGGTGAGTCTGTCTGTACCAAACTATACCAGATCAAGGCAAAGGCCATTCTAAACAACATCTTCTGTGATATTATATACTAGGGAAGCCTGGGGAAGAGGGTAAGAATATGCAGTGATGTGTGTTTTCATCAAGCCAGACATGAGTGTCTTTTTAATTCATCATCTTTGTTGTGTTATTCCTCAATCAATTAGTCCAGTTGGGTTTTTTTAGACATTGAAAATGTCCACAGAATCCTGTGGCAGAGATTTTCACCATTCATTGCACACTGGAAACAACCTTTTCACACTTGTTTTGAACTTGTCACCTGCTGTTTCATGCTGGTGCCTATTGGAGCCTGAGAGAGGGTTCACCCCACTACCATGGCATCTACCATGTTCTCCTTAAATGTTTGTGCCAGTAAGTGAGTGAGATATATGAATCTTTTTTGGTCAAGCTGGGCTGTTACACTAGGGAACAAGCAGTGCCCAGTACATTGACAGGATTTGTTGAAAGTTAAGTGAAAAGATGTGGTTAAATAAATAAACTGCTTATTTTTCTTCCAATATGCCCACATGTTTGAGATCTTGGTATGTTTTCATCATATATCTGCATCTATGTCTGTAACAGCTAATTCTTGCTAAGACAGAGAGACCAGAACTGTGTGCAGTTTTCCACATGGAAACACATAATGACTTTATATGTACTATTATCTTTAACAGCAGAAATGCTGTTTACATATCTCATTTCATCTCACACTTTTCCAGAGAGGGGACTACTTTTACTGCTTGCAGGTCTGACTCAAAAAAGGATCATAGAGGTGGTGGTCCATTAGCATTGCTTCATAAAAAGAAGTTCCTTGCTAGAACCCTCAAGCCATTTTGTGTTTCTCTTCACTTGAATCTAGCTGGTTTTCCACTCTTCTGCATGACTGGGTAGTATACTGTTTGGGCAGGATTTTGATGGCCAAAGATAGTCTGTTATTCATTTAGTTCTCTCAACCTTCTATGCGAGTAACTGGCTTTTCCTATTTGTCTCATATCAATGATTTTTTAAAGTTTTTTTTAGGACTGTGTTAGGGTCATCAAGAATTCTTTGCTTACCATGGCTCTTATTTATCACAAACAGAGCAAACATCTCTACTCATACTGAAACTAACCAGTAACACATACAAGAAAAGGAATAGGAGTTCAAATATTTCAGTTCTGAGGATGTGAAAGTCCTGTATGTATGCTTTAAGGACTGAATTTTTTTTTTTTTTTAACTGTTGATTGAGGTAAGATATTTGTAAAAATAACTAATAAGTAATAATTCATTAATAGAGTTTTCACATTAGAATTAATCATATGATGTCAAAAGGATGTAGTTAAATGCTGCACATTTTCTTTGTCCACATGGTACCTGATGTAGAATTTTTTGCCTATGTTCTACTGAATTTCTGATAGGCAGGAAATTAAAGATCCAATAGGATGCACCATTGACTTCAAGAATTCATGTTGTGCTGCAGAAGAATGGCACTCTTAAATATCTTGCTGACGTCAGCTTTAGAATTTGGTACTCCATTAACAAAATCAAAATCTTTAGGGCTCTACTCCTTCCCTCCGAAGTAAATAAATCTCAAAAGCAACAACAACAAGACAAAAAAACAAACCCATATAATAACCTCATGAGAAACCATTCTGAGGACAAGTCAATGCCATTAGCATTTCTTATTATTGGATATTCAGGAGATTTTTGCCACCATGCCTGTCTTTGTTGTGATTCCTGTTCTTATGAGTCTGATTTTGCACTGGTGCTAGATGGGGAGTCTTGGTGCCCAGTCCAATGATCTGCACTACTGCAGGTGATAATTATCTGAAAAAATAATGTGTTGCAACCTTTGATTTGTGTGCCCATGTTTTGTTTTGGATCTAGCATTTGAGTTGTCTCTGACTGTAGGTTAAACTCTTTCCAGCAGAGGGTGATGATACATTTATGCTTAGGCAGCTGATTACAATAACTGGGTAACAGGGCTGACTTTGTACTGAAGAGGATATGAACATACATGCATTTCTATTAGGTCTATTCCTGCATACAGGTCTGAGTTTCTGATGTAAAACACTGCCTAGGTTCATGGGATTTTATTACTGATCCAAATAATAAAAAAGTAGATCTGTGAATACCAGAACTAAAGTAAGTTTTCATGTGGTGCCCTTCCGTTCATTTATTACCTAACTGACTTACAGTATGATTCTGTATTGTACTTATATTTGCCTATTACTTTCTCTTTTAAGAGCACTCCCTATCAGCTACATAAGTGTTGCTGGTTTTGACTGTAGCAGTAGACCTATAAAATAATAATTCTTTTTTTCAATGTATATCCTATTTGTCTCATATCAATGATTTTTTAAAGTTTTTTTAGGACTGTGCTAGGGCCATCAAGAATTCTTTGCTTACCATGGCTCTTATTTATCACAAACAGAGCAAACATCTCTACTCATACTAAAACATGTAAAAAACATGTCTGTTTTTTACAAAGATTACAGGGACTTAACTAATCTTGAGGCCTCATTGCCTCTATCATGTTCAGATGAAACTGTCCAAAAGTTCCAAATCTTATGTGAGGAGAAAAGGAACTGAAAGCTCATGAAGTATAGTACATAATGTAAGTCTGAAAGATAAATATACCTAGAAATTACAGGCATTTTATCATCATTAATACCAGCATACAGTACATTATTTATTAAAAACTCTGAGACTTGTGAGTAAAAGATGTATGCAGAAATACTGCAGAGCTTGATTGAATTAGGATCTGGCATGGATTAAAAAATAAAAATCACAAAAAAATCCACCTGTCAACACAAACATAAAAAGAATTACAAATGTGAAAAAGTGTGTATCTACTTTCTATCGTACTGAGGCTATTGATTTCATTGTCATTTATTGTCAGTCATTAGTTCCAGTGATTTCATTATTAAAGACATGTCTATCAGTGAACAGCCTCAGATATATTGTATATTAATGCTCATGTTGCAAATCTGTAATTGATCTAGACTCTTTTGTGTGGCAGAGCCAGTAATTTAATAAATATTAGCTGCTTAAGTCTTCAATGCCTTTAATGTGTAAGCAGAAAAATAGACTGGATGTAAGATACCTTTAACCAGAAAAAGGTTAATGTCAACTCAATCCTCCAAACAGTATATTTCTGTATGTCTTTTTGGTTCTGAAAATTTATTCAATCTTTAATTTGTTCTAAATTTTTTCTCAGTTGCATTGAGTTAATTCCTTTTTTTTCTGTCAATTTTGTTTGATTGCCATGTCTATATTTTAAAGTGTGTACATCTGACAACTAATGTTTGAAGTACAAGTAGAGAAGTTCTTTTTTGTGCACTGTGTTAAGATGAAAACCTCTTCAGACTTCTTAAGTAAAGAACACTGAGTTCAGAAACAGCAGCTCCTTGAAGAAAAGCACTTATTTTCTACTGTGTAAAAGGAAATTGAAGTCTAGAATAGACTGCATTTGGGGAGAAAGTTGTAATTGTGGTATGATGTTAATTTAGCTGTAGAATAAAATATTTATGACTTTCTGCAGTGTATAAACAACAACAGCAAAAATTGCTAACATTTTTACACATGCATTTGCACAAGAAGAGATGACAAGAGGCATGGCTAAAGCTAATTTTTACGGCAATCATCTGCTGGTTGATTTAGTCCTTTAGCAAGTCACACTTGCAAACAAGTAGCTGGAAGGAATTACAGTAGCAGATGCTGCTGTTTCTTTGCACTCTTTTGGGCTACTAACAAGCTAATGGATGATGTTGTCATCCTGATACTGCTAATAAAATTATTTTGGATAAATTATTATTTTATACCATTAGATCTGTTTAAACACCTCACAATCTTTTAGTAGGGAGCTCCTGGAGCTTCACAGTATCTTATTGAAATGGTTGTCTTCCTTAGTCTGCTAATTACAGAGAAAAGAGATCTCATTAATTTATGGCTCAAGTCTTAAAATAGTTAACCTAGTGTTTACATTTAAGCTGTGTGGCTACAGGGCCAATATACATATAGACATATATATGTACTTAATTGGATAATACTATTAGATTAATCCTCATTTTTGCAAAATGAAATTTTGTTTTTGCAGAGGCTGCATCTCTTACAAATCTGCTGGGATTCTCTGGCTGACTCCATTACATCAGGAAACCAGAGTTCCCCTTTGAATCCTATGTTCCCAGTTGGGCCATACACATGCTGATTGACACAGGCTCAGGTTTGGTGCTCCCCCATAGCCTGCAAAAGTGATTTTTTTCTCTTGGAAGGAATACTTGATCTGAATATCTTGACATGATTTGAGTCTCTTTTTTTATTGAACAGGGTTTTCTTTCACATATTTAAGGCACTGTTGCTTCCATTGAATAGAAGACAAGATTGTTATATTTTTGGTATGGAAAAAAAATAAGAATACAAGGGTATACAGAACTGAGTCCAGGAAAAGGCCACTCAACTGTCAGCAAACTCTAAATGTAGATCCATAGAAAAATATATTTGATTCACATGCCTGCTATCAGGAAATTTATTGCAAGCTATATTTTTTTGGCCTAAGTTCATTTAATTGGTCTCCATTGTCAGTGTCTGAAAACGTAGCAAAGTGTGAGAGGTGAGAAAGTTTGCGGTTTGCAGGTGCATGCAAAGGCCTAGACACGTGACATTCTCAATCACATAGACCACAAAATATAAGTGTTCACCATTAAGCTAAGCATCCGTTTTGTCATTGATCTGTGACTAAGGACTTGAGTAAAGTTCAGATTAAAGACTTATCCCCAGACTTATCCTGTGCCAGGCTGTCCATGTCCTACCTCTTGCCTCATAAAATTGGCACACCAAGTGCTCCATCCTGCTTTTATGGTGTTGCTTGTGAACTTTGTGAGTCCCCACTTGGCCCCACAGCTGTGCTCACTGCTCTTGATGTACTGTCCTTCCTGTCAGCCAGGACCCTAAGTCATGCAGTTGTTTTTAAGAACAAACTGAATTCAAGACCAGCTATGCAGTGGGTATTGTTTTATTTAGGAAATAGAGCAAGTTACAGTCTTGATGCTGTGTATTGTTGCATAAACAGCATAGAGCAAAGCCAAAATCTAAAGAAAGCCATCCCCAGCTCTACTGGCCCACCTTGTAATAGTGTTTTGAAGATGTTATGAGACATCTTCTTACTGCTTATCTATGGAGTAATACATGTCTATGATGCACTTGGAATTTTTTAATTACTTAAGCTATGAGCTTAAGCATAAAAGCTTTTCAGTAAGCACTAAAGCTTTTCAGTGAATCCTTTCATGGGGGACACATCCCCCATAGTATCTGGCTATCTATTTCTCTACTCCCTTCTTTGTTTTAGCTGCTTACCCTAATAATTAGTTTCAGGCAGCCATGGGATTGCTTTAAGCTGATAGTGTCAAATGTTGAAAACATCGGGCCATCCTTCCTACCCTAGAAATACTTTTAGTACAGACAAGCACAACAGTATTGCTTTATTTAGTTTTCTGTGTGAAAGGAAAGAAAAGGGAAGGAATTCTGAGCTGATATTCTTGGTAATTTTATGTATGTGTGCTGTGCTAAGAAATGCTTTAAAATTTTATTATTTAAGACTTAAAAATTTTTGTAAAATATGTGGAAATTATCAGAAGCTTGTTTGAAGTTTAAATGTGAAGGCATGAGTTAATAAAATATTTGTTGAAAATACTTGTTAAAAATAGTTTCAGGAGGCAGAGTACATGGCATTTGCTAAACTTCACAGAAAAAAAAATAACCAACTACCAAAAAAGAATAATCTGAGAATAAAACATTATAGGACTTATTAAAATTTTTAGGACTAATACAGAGGGGTTATATGGAGTGTACTCAGACATTTCATTTTTTTCAACTGGTGCAGACCTGTAACATTGAAACTATTTTTTTCAGATTGTGAGCAACTTCTGAGAGAGTCTCTCATTTAAATTGAATCCCTTCAGATAAACAAACCCATATATGCATATCACTATTTACTTTGAAAACTGTTGCTTTTTACTCAAACATCTTTCAGCATTCTTCCCCTACAACACTTAACTCAGCAGTTTGCAATGATTTGCAATTGAAGAGATATAATGGAATAGAGGTACCTGAGCTGATTTCAAACTGCTCAGCTGCGGTACATCAGCAATGTGAGCAGGACAGCACACTGAGCTTGGCAGGATGCAGAGTTCAGCTGGGAAGTAAAAGAAAAACCTATGCCGTCAGTTTTTATTGAGCTGCAGCCTTGCCTTCTCAAGCAACATCAGTATTTGAACTTGCTAATTTAAAGCAAACAAAATAAGCCCATAGTGGGCTGCACTATAACCTCTTTGATGCTGAAAGGCAACTAAAGCAACTTTTTATTTTGCAGGAGCAGTAGATGTAATGAGTCAGCGATGGCAGCGTGCTCTGAATTCCCCTTGAAAAGACTGTTATCCTGTAAGATGCATTTTTGGGAACAGGCCTATTCCATTTGAACATTTTTCTTATTTGACTCAGCTGTGAAATTGTATTATTTTATGTGAAGACTTGCCGAGGGGAGAGTTGGGGGAGGAGACGTGAAGGGGGTAAGAATGTGTCAGCCATCCAGGAGGCCTGTGTGAGAATCTGCCGAACATGCTAGTGTGAGAAGTTTTGTAGGTATAGGGTGTTCATGTCTGTTTATTCAAACTATGCAACAGCCCATATTCTTAATCTTTAATTCTGTTTGCACCATATATTTTACATTGAAATGCAATAGACTGGGGAAGGATCATAAGCCCAGCAAACACCCTTAGAGAATTGTGTCTACTTGACTGAGCTGATTCCCTTGCTGTCTGAGATGAGCTTTTATTTTAGGAACCTTTACCGTTTAACTCCAGAAGTCACTGCAACTAGGTTACAGTCATGCAAGAGGAAGGACACTTGGAAAATGAGAAGCTGGCAAGACTCAGAAAATGGAAATAGGGCAGTTCATTAAATTAAGTATATCATGGGAGAAGCTCATTTTAAAGTTTGTGAAGAGGGGGAAAGAAGATTGGAATTGCAATGGGAATGCTCTATTGTGGTCAAACCCAGTTTTTTTCTCTCAGGTGTAGAAGGAACTGGGGATGCCTCAGTCCAAGTGAGAGACTTCATTTCAGGAATAGTGTGATAAAGACTATGGTTGTATAAAAAGAGGACATGTTAATGACCTCCAGAATAGGTTTTAAAACATATGTAGCCTCTTTAAAGGTCTTCAGGATATTTAAAACAGTTCTTAAGCTCCATTGTTCAGGAGATATTAAGTCAGTGCATAAATGCAAGTTCAGAGCCTTGGATCTCTGTGTAGGGCTGCGAGGACACAGATATCCATGTCTCAAGTACTGGGAAGCACTGTACTGTTGGGCTGGGTTTGTGTGTAAATCAGGCAGATCCTGTTCTGTTTCTCATGTTCTTCTTGTGTAGAGGCAAGAGCAGTGCATCAAAACAACAAAACTAACTCTTCTTCCCCATGGCAGTGGGCTGACTAACAGAATGAAAAATTATAACTATCTGTGGAAAGGGACAAAGAAGGATTTTCATTATATTTGTTAAATTAATCACTTGATCTCAAGGTCAGGCAAGTATATTTTCTTTGATTGCTTTCACTTTCTTTAGTTCAGTACATTTCTAAACTTTGATGTATGTTTCTTAATGTGTCTCCCATGACAAGCAAGACCAAGTCCCTGTACACAGAAACCTGAATCTTATTTACCTCTTTTTAACACTTCGTTAAGCAGGGTGTGCTGGGTTTGTCTGGGGTAGAGTTAATTTTCTTCACAGTGGCTAGTATGGGGCTCTGTTTTGGATTTGCGCTGAACACAGTATTAATAATGTAGAGACATTTTTGTTATTGCTGAGCAGGGCTTACACAGAGCCAAGGCCTTTTCTGCTTTCCATACTGCCATGCTGGTGAGGAGACTGGGGGTGCATGGGGAACAGGAGGAAACACAGCCATGACAGGTGCCCCCAGCTGACTAAAGGGATATTCCATACCATATGACATCATGCTCAGTATATAAACTGGGAGGAAGAAAGAGGAAAGGGGGGACATTTGGAGTTTGTCTTCGAAAATTAACGGTTATACATGATGGGGCTCTGCTCTCCTGGAGATGGCTGAACATTACCTGCCCATGGGCAACAGTGAATTAGTTCCCTCATTTGCTCTGCTTTGTATGAGGTTTTTGCTTCTGCTAAACTGCTTTTGTCTCGACCCACTAGTTTTCCAGCTTTTACCCTGACCCCACTGGGTGGAGGGTGAGCGAGTGGCTATGTGATACTTGGTCATTGAACTTGTTTTTTACTACTGCAGACAGCCAAAATCCCTTCAGAAACCAATCAAACATTACCTCACAATTTTACTTATTGACCTCATGAGTTTTTTCTCCTAGAAGCCTAATGCAGTTCAAGATAAAATATTATTTTTCTTTTTGGATAATAGCCAGCATACCATTGTTTTGCTCCACTTGGCATGAGACAAAGATCTGTTTTCTCTGGTGTTTGTGGTTGATGTATCTCCTGTTTTTCTTAATTTTCATTCTAATAGATTTTACTCAGCTTGACTTCTAGCACTCCACACTTGAATTTGCCTGTCTCCAGGATGTTAATCAATCCCTATTCTATTTATTTTTCTCCTCCCTGTTTACCCTCTGCATTAATCTGGAGGTGAATATCTATCTAGCTTGGTCTGTAATCTTTTCCTGGCAAAAACATTACCCCTTGTTTTTTTTAGTTTAAATCAGAAGTATTGATAAAACTTAAACATGCTGTTGTATCTTGCGTCATTTACATGATATGGAATGTAGCCTTATTAAATACAGTATTAGCATCTAAGAGCAGGTAGTGCCCTAATGTACACACACACATGTATGTTCTTATTGTAATAATATTTTGTAAGGGTAAGCTCATTTTATGTCCATGCTATGAAATCCCCAGTAGACATGCAATAGCCACTAAGGATGATTCAGACTCAAGAAATCAAGTCAGACTATTGCTGAAGTCTTCATTTTGAAAATATCAAAATGCACAGTAGAAAATACATGTCTGTTCTGGCTCTAGGAGTTATTTCTTAATGAAAAAAAACCATTGCCTGCCTGGCCAAGAAAATAAAGCACCATAAGGTTTTCCTCTGCAGCTACCTTGTATTTTGAAAGAAGATGTGATAAAAAAAGTGTCTTCCCCTGGAATGCTGCCTTTTTTATTCCACAAAGGTAGGTAGGATTGGTTCCCGTGTCCCTCATGAGTGCAAGAAAGAACATGTCTTTGGTTCCACTTCCAAAATTTTGCAAATAGGTCTGTATGAAGCTGAAAGCAGTTGGTGCTATACAAAGAAACTATGTGTGAGACAGAACATTTCACTCGAATGTTAACAGTCTGTGGTTATTTGATATGATTATGCTGTCGCAAACCTTGTTTTTTTGGTGCTTTGGTTTTGTGTGGGTTTTTTTTGCTGTACAGCTCTGAACCTGGAAGCATAATGCATAGTGTGCTGGGGCAAGAGCTGTAAGATGACTGCAGTTAGTGCATTTCTTCTGCTGAAAGAATTTGCTACAAATTTCTTTAAAAATATCACCTGTATTTGAGCTGTACTGTCAACATAAATAAATGTGTTAGGAAGGTTTTGGTTTTTAATAGTTTTCTCGAGCCAAGTTCAGTGAGAGATGTCTAATTTGGCAAGAGTCCCCACAGAACCTCTCCACAGCCTGCAGGTTTCCCCCCAAATCCTCAAAAACAGTGTAGGTTGCCAAGCAAAGCTGACTCCAAGGGAATACAATAAATTTACAGCTGTGTAGTACTTTCACTTCCCTCCTTGCTTCTTTTCTGTAACATTTAGAATTGATATTGGGCATTTTTTCACACATGACTAGTAGACTCAAGAAATCACAATATGGCTGTTGTCCCTCCATCTTAGTCTTTTGATTCCAAATATGTTTAGCTTGAGAATGACTGTGAGAGTCAAAACCCAATATATTTATGACAAAAAAAAAAATTCACTGACTTTAGTAGTGTTTCTCATGCAATGGATTGAAATTATCAAAACCTGAAAGATTAGCCAGTGTGCAGTTATGTAATTCTAAGTGCCACATACATGTTTAATGGACCCCTTAGTATATTGCATAAGGGGAGTCCATGACTAGAAAAGGATAAAGTGGCTCTCACTAAGAGATTCTGTTGCCTGAGTGGCTGCAACTGAGTCCTGTAAATGTCTGTAAATATGATTCTTTCCTAGTCTGAGATTTTTTGCTCTGAATTACATAGCAAGTTTTGCTTACCTCAGTGTGAATATAAATATGTACCCTAGCTGTCGGCAGTCCCTGCCCAAAGTTTAATGTATTTCAAAGGAATTTTATCCTTTAGCTTCTACATTTTTAATGGTCTTTTTGCTGCAGTTAGTTTTGACAAATTTCTTTGTATTCACATTCAAAAACCCCTGAAACTTGTGTATTAAGGTTCAGTCAAAGGAATGAACAGCAGGATCCTCAGCATGTCAGTGTTGAAAATTATGTTTTGTTTCCTATTAGAGGGCTATGAATCATGTTTCATAATTTGGATTTTAATTCTCTCCAATAGGAATAGGATGAAGGGAGGTGGGTGGTTTTGAAAAGATGTGTATATGCTTAATTTCATACAACTTAAGGTCTGTGATTTGAAACACTTTGGGGAAGAAGAATTTGAAATTATTATGATTCCATTCTTTATTCCTATTTTCTATAACAGTTTTGATACAAAAAGTGATTAGATTGTCTCAGCCTCTGTGAAATATTCTAAGTGAAGATACACCAGCTGCATTCTCTTAGGGCTGATTATTTTCTTTGAATAAAGGGCATGTCACACAGTGCTTGGATATGACTTGTCATTCATATATGCCACATACCCCTCACAAACAGTTATGAAGAATTGTGTCTTCTGTAGAACTGTAATACACCAGGGCTTAGGGAAAAAAGATATTTCTTTTCTTGAAGTTCACAATGAATATGTGAGAGCTGTGAAGAATGCCTTATTGCTCCAGGCAGGTAGCTTAAATGTCAGATGACAGAAAGTTATAGGAAATCAGACTATTTTCTGTTATATCTCTTCTTGCTCTGGAAAAGCATTTCAGCAAAGAGAAGATAAGATGGGGATTGTATTAGACAAATCAAAATATTCTAAATTTACTTCAAGACCTGAATAACACTGTGTTCCATTCCAAATCAATTGTTCTCAAAATGGGAGTTTAAGTAACATGGCGGCTGGTGTCAGTGCCTGCAATACACATATGTCTATCCTGCTCTGATAAGGCATATGCAGTGGTGAGGAGTCTCTATGTTGCTGTTTTTTCCTTTGGTTGCCCTAAGTAGGCATCCATACTCATGTTCTTAAAGCTAACCCTGAGAAAGCACTGGGTGTGCATGCATTGCTTATTCAAGATTAGCTACTGTTTGCAAACTCTTTGCATCCTTTCGTGGAAGAGATTTCTATTGATCTAATAGAAATGTTAGATCAGCTTCTCTGCTGCTACTAAGCAGTACTACATTTCCACACATTATTACTCATTCATGGCATTATTCAATTTAACCACCTACCATGAACGGACGTTCATACCATTCCCCTGAGCTGCAGCCATGGACCTCTCACATCAGTAATCTGAAAGTATACATTTCTTCCACATTCCTAAATGTACTGTGGAAGCCTAGTGTCATGGTTTAACCCATGCTAGCAACTGAGCCTCATACAGCTACTTGCTCACTTCTGCCCCATGGTGGCATGGGGGAAGAGAATTAGAAGGGTAAAAGTGAGAAAATTTGTGGTTTGAGATAAAACTACTTTAGTTTAATAACTGGAATGAAATGAAATGGCATGACATGAAATGAAATTTAAAGTAATAATATCAATAGTAGTAGTAATAATAATAACAATTCTTGTTAATATTATTATTATTATTATTTAAAAGGAAAATAACAAAGAGAGAAACATAAAACCTGAGAAAAACAAGTGATGCAAATGAAAACAATTGCTTACCCCCAATCGACTGAGACCAAACCAATGCCTGAGCAGTGGCTTCTCTGCCAACTTCCCCACAGCTTTATATGCTGACCATGATGCCACGTAGAGTGGAATATCCCTGTGGTCATTTGGGGTCAGCTGTCTCAGCTATGTCCCCTCCGAACATGCCATACATCCACAGACTAATCTCTAGTGAGGTGGTATGAGGAGCAGAAAAGGCCTTAACTCTGTGTAGATCCTGCTCAGCCACAATGAATATATCCATGTGTTACCAACACTGCTGTCAGTACAAATCCAAAACACAGCACTATACCAGCAACTGTGAAGAAAATTAACTCTATCCCAGCCAAAACCAGCACACTTAGTAATCCCCAGGTAATGTTATTTGTGGTTTTCATCAAAAAATATTGGAATTACCTGGGATTCAGTACATTTGCCTGCTATTATCAGACTTACCACTAGCCAGGTGTATGTCTGTTGCCCATCTTGCCCAGTCGTCACAAATTCCCCATGTTCCACTCGTTTGCCATTCAGATAGAGGCAATGTTGTCTACAAATCATTTGTAAGGGTGCTTTGAGTGAAGTAATGTTGTCTAGAACTCATTTGTAAAGATGATAAAACACATGCACTGACTCAAAAGTGCTACAAGATGTAATAATTGTTGTTATTTTACCTTTCAGTGACTTCTGAGTTTCCATGAATAGCAAAATTCAGAGAAATGTAAATATAGGAAGAAAAGTAATATAGGAAGATGATGCAGTTGGATGTGCAAAGGTAGATGGTGACAAATGGTATCTGTGACATTATACTAGACTGGTATATGTATGTTGAAGTAGTAAGGTAAAGGGTTGATTGGCTTCTGTGATTGAATGACCTAAAAACTTTGGCTAGATAAATTTTGGCAGACAATAAAAGTTTTTGTGCAGTGGTATTAAAAATTTTAAGACTTCCCTATGAAAAAAGGTACTATATCCATCAGCAGCATGGGAAGCAGGTATCAGGCCTTGTGAGTTCTCTATTAACTTTGAGATAAAAACATGCCATGACCAATATCTGCTAATTTATTTTAAGAACATTTATGAGTTGGAGTTAGCCCTTTATTAAGATGAAAAGAGTGTGATACTGTATTAGAATCTATTTTCTGGTTCTATGTTGAAGGTTAGTGTTTAATTGAGAAAATAAATCTATAGCTGAAGGATTTCAGTACACAAAATGATTGAGAAGCCATTGCACTGACATTGTTTAGATGAGAAGAATACTTAATTTACTGGGAGTTATTCCTTACAAGGGAGTTGAATATGTGCTTCCAGTCAACTTCAAAAAGAAGCTGTTCTTAGAATGACAGCTATATGACAGTAGTATGACTATTTAGTCATATCTTCAAATAATCTTGACCTAAATAAATTCCACAGAGATTTTGTCACTCAGTTACAGGCAGTATTTTAACGGAAACTGATTATTTCTGACAGTGAGAGTTGTAACTTAAAAGCAAGTTGTAGCTTATAAGCAAACTGCCAAACCTATTTTAAAAGATTTTTAGTCAATGACATAATATTTTTCTTTGTTTTACTTTTAAAATCAAAAGCAAGAAAACAACGTCTAGAAATTGGGAAGAATATGTAGAATCTTGTGGTATTTCTGAGTATCTGAAAGCACAGGAACTTCTGACGTTGCCATTATGCTGTGTAAAATGTTTAGTTTAGTAACTCATTTAATTACTCTTCTAATACATCAGTGCATTCTTCATTAAGGCTTATATCTATGCCCTGGATAATATTTGTGGGAATAAGTAGCATGTTTTAGCACATGAAAATTATTAAATTGGGGGCATTGGTTAGTGGGGGCATGGGGATGGTGGTGAGAAGTCATCTTTCAGTCATATAATCCTTTCTTCTGGTCTGAAACAGAAGTGACATGTTAACACTATGAAAGGTCCAAGTTTACTTCAATATTATCAGGTAATTTCAGAAGAAAGTGTTTTTGACACTAACGGAATAAATACTCCCTGGGTTTGTATCCAAGGAGATTTCAGTTTGTCTTTGACTATAAATATTAATAACTATAGAAAATCAGTAGCTGGCAGCTTTCCTTGGATGTTGTAGCAGTATTTAAATTATACCGTATATTAATTTGTGTTTGGCCAGGGCTGATGTTATTCCATTCATTCAGCAGTCCAGGGGAAGACAGATGGTCTGACTCACAGTTCACAGTCAAAGGAACAGAGAGTTTAAAAAAAATTATTATTTTTTTATTATGTTTATCCATTGTTTATGATCATCTCCTAGTCTGTGAAAATAAGATGACACTTAGGTAGGATCTTAGGTTAAAATTAATTTTTCAGTTTAAAAAATGCTTTTAAGTTTCCTCTGAGAAGTTCAGGATATGATTGCCATGTTGTTCTATCAGTCATAGGAGGTGTTTTCCAATGGACATCCTGACTAGTTGGAAATATTTTAATATTAGTCTCTTGGCTTTGATCCAACCAAGATGATGTAAAAGCAGATAGAAGAGAGATGCAAAGAAAGAAGGAAATCATATGGCTTCATTTCAGGCTATTAAATATCTGGCTTCATGCCAGGTGGCTTCTTAATTTCAGGTGAGCTAATATACTTCATCTTCACTAGAAGAGTGAGAAGGGGAAAGGCAAAATTAGGGTAACATTACCTCTTTTTTGTTTCTTTTTTTCAACAGAACTATTTTTAACCAAGCTGAAGTTAAAAATAACAATAAAGAGGTTTTTTAACCCTTCGTCAATACTTAAAAGGACATTGATTGGCAATTTACCAGAGAAATCTCAGGTCCTCTGATTCCTCAACTAACATGGCCTAGCAAGCGGTGACTTCTAGGATGTTCAGAGCCTGCATTGTTTGTTTATCTGCCTCCTACTTTTTGCTGTGGAGACCAGAAAGCACAAGCAGCACCGTGTACATCACACTGCAGCAGTCTGAAACAGCCCAGTTTGGCTTGGAGGCTCTCATGCCAATTCTTCCATTATATTTGTAAGGGAGTGTGGGTTTGCACTGCAGAAATTACAACATTTGAGATACAAGTTTAGGGCTTGAATAAATTCAAATTCTTTAAACACAATTTGTTCATAACTGTGAAGTTTTCTTTGCACCCAAACCACGTAGAACTGTGAGTCGTGTATGATTAGATGGCAGCAATAGGAAGTATGACTCATTTGCTCCAGTTTTACGAGTCTCTGAAGATTATAGATATGAGGCTATGATGTGCTTTATATAGTTTCCGGGTCAGTTCCAAACTGTCCATGTGAAAGGCATGGCTTGAGATCAGTCTGACTTTTCTTAAACACAAAGATCTGCATCATTTCTAGCTACCTTTAAGCACACAGTGTGATACCTACAGAAGGAATCCAGACAAAGCTATGAAGAAGATCCCATTCAAGGGGACAAATTTTCCTTGGAAGCACTTGTCTCATTCCATTGACTGGGACCAAGTGCCTTAGTGTCACTGGATAGCTGGGATGATGCACACAGTTGCAATTTATTTTCAATCAGCTCATTAACAGGAAGTGTCATTTGTCAATAACCATTAAATGCATAAAATTGCTGCTGAACCATTGCTGTGTTATTGATGATTTTACACTATGGGTCAGTGAAGTATCTGTGCATGCTGTGACCTGCCTTTGGCATAGGAAGACTTTGCTTTGTTTATCAGAATTTGTGAATCTTCGCTGTAGATTTTCCTATTACCTTGCATCACTACTGACCTCTGAAAGATAAATAGACACCAGAGCTATTTCTGTTCACACATAACTGATCTCTTGTAAGAATAAAAGAAAACATCTTGAGCTAAATAGGAAAAACTTTCTGGAGAGTATCAGTGATTGACAAAAAAAAATCCAACTATGACATTATTTGGAGGGGCTTTAAATTTAAATTTATCTGCGTTTCATGTTTGAACAGGAAACACAGTGGGATCCTACCCAGTGTTTTCTTCACCAATCAGTTACATGGATACAAGCAATTTTTCTGTTTTCATTTCCAAAATCATGGGAGACTGAATTCCTGCATCTTCCCAGTCCCCATTCAGAGCAATATGGTATATTTCCTTTGTCTTTCATTTTTGACAGTGCCACTTCCACATATTTTATTTTCAATTAGAAACTGAAGAAATTATTTAGGGTCCACTGCTGTTAGGAAAAGACTTCCATCGCCCTGGTGTGGGGAGCCTTAGTTCATGTCATTGAGGACTATCATATCCTGAGTTATGTCAACATAATTTGTTCCATAGAGGTCAAATGGAAAAATGTCATACTCTAGGGATGAAACACGGTTTGGTGTACCAGCACAAAGCACATGCATGATAATATCATGCAGTGAAGCACTGCTGTGGTTATGAACTTAGTATAAGAACTCTATAGACTAGGATACAAAAATATAAGGATTAGCAGATATGCTGTGCTTATGGTTTGCATAGGAATTACAACTTAATAGAACTAAAAAAAAATATGCATTTAGCATACAGTTATGTATGGTGGATACTATTTGGAACTGTTTTTCATTTATATACTACGTATCACAGCATTTTTTTCTGGCTGTATTTTAGCAAACTGCTAGAACTTGTATAACGTATAATATTAGAGGGGGAAGTGCTTTTAAGAAAAGGATAAAGCTAGCTACAAATTTTTAGTGCTTCTGAATACTCTGTTCATTCTAGAGTTGGAACACAAAATGTCCCTTCTGCTTTAATCAAGGATGTCATGTTTTTTCTCTATATATTTTTTCTCTCTTTTGTTTTTTGGGTGTTTTGTTTGCATGTAGTTACCTTCAGAGTGGTAAAGACAGTCGGGTGGTAAAGACAGTTGGCAACCATCAAAGAAATAATGAAACATTTCCTTTAGAGGCTGTAGAGCTGTTCAGAAAATCACTTCAAAGCTAAGAATAGTACAGAGAATTTAAATTACAGTGCAGTGTTGAATTTTTGTGCTACCTCTACAGTGTGAAGCTTATTTTTTCCTTGATTTAAGAAGATCCCATGATTATTTGAATCTATAGGCTGGTGGAAAGCAGTTACTGAAGTATGAACTCAAGAAGATGTTATTTGGGGACAAGGAAGAATAAAGGCCTCAGGAATCAGAAAAGACAATGTTTCTCTCTGATTATTTTGGGTCACTGAAGATTACATCTGAAAAGGATAATCTCAGATAGGTATTTCTAGGCTCACATACGGAGAAGTAGGACAAGAGATTATTTAACAGCTCAACATGAAATTTGTTGGTTAGGGTAGCTGGTGCCAAATACTCAGTGTACTTGGCAACAAATTGCTTTTTATCTAGCTTAATCTCTTTGCTAAAAACTATTGTAAATAATGCATACTCAAAAAAAAAAAAGGAACATTCCTTCTTGGATTAAGGCATGAAAATTGATTAAAAATAGCATCTCTTCCCAGGCTCTGGACTCCAGAAGACAGGTAGCCGGAGGAGAGTGCTACCTGCAAATGCCAGTTCTTTTCCCAATGTCGGAAAGTTCCCCAGGACCTTGTAAGGCACTGTTGTTTCAGTAAATGGAAATTCAGCTAACATGCCAGTTCATTTCAGTAATAATCCCTTTCCTCTAGGCAAAACAACAGTGTTAAAAAAGATACGTTTTGGGAAGAAATGGATTTTAAGATTTAAGAATTAATATGTCATTGGCTCAATGAGGGGCATTTCAAGAAAAGTCATTTGTCATCTAAAACAGCATTGATGTTGCCTCTGGAAATGTTTTGTAATAAGGTTGTAGTTAGTATAATTCCTAGGTTTGTGCCAACATATCATAAAAGACAACAGCCTTTGAATCTGGCATAATAGACTCATGTGGTTTTAATATGTTCTATGTTCAAAAGACCATTAGAGTTAACCAAAATACTCTAGAGCTCAGTGACTGCATAATAGAAGTTAATTTCTCTTTTATATTTTGACATGTACACAGATAGGTAAAAGATATGATGCTGTGCAAACCAGACTAACATGGAATAAGGAACCAGTAACTAGATCAGTCCCAAGCATGCCTGAAATCAAGTGTAAGTTCTTTCTCATGGTGAGCAAAAAATCTTAACTTTTGCTATACAGTCTTCCTGAAATGGTGGAAATTGGTGTGCAACAAAAAGCCAAAACCTAAAATAAAGTTAGTAGCTCATTAGGCTTATGAGCATCCCTACTTCCAGCAGCTGGTATATTTTTAACAGAAAAGAATTTCAGTGGGATATTTCTTTCCTTGTTGTTTTTGGCCTGGCAAACAAAGAGGTAAATTGCTTAGTGGCTCACTCATATGAATGAAGTGTGAGGCCATATTCTGCCACCCTTAAAGTCAATACCTAGCCTTGTAGGCATTTATTGGGTTTCTGAAGGTGATTATGGTATGCACTACAACACCAACACTGCCAGTTTTAAAGCAGCAAATTAAATTAGTAATTTACTATATATGTGTAAAACATCACTCACTACAAGCAAGGTCTGTCCAAGAAGGCAGCACTTCAGGAACTAAGATGTTTCAAATAAATATGATATGTGAAAGTTCCTGCATCTGTAGTTTAAAAAAAGCAGCTTTTGAAGCAGTTTAAATAGTCATAGTTGCATGGAAGATTCAGGAAAAAGTTTTATAATTTGCAAGTCTTAAATGCTTGGAAAATGTATCTGGAGCTTACAGGCATCTCCATGATGAATACTCAAGCTGAAAGGAGATTTTCATCTCCCTATGGCACGCACAGATGCAGCTGTGATTCTCACTGAATATTTGTTGTGCTGCTTTCATTTTGTTTGGAAGGGTGTGTATGGGTAGCAAAACAATGTTCCAAAATTAAAAGCTCAGAAGACCTTAAGCTGACCTCTTAAGTCCACATAATAACAAAGCAACATTGAAAGCCTGCCCTCACAAACTCAGAAAACACAGTGCCAAATAATCTTGTACAGTATAGGGAAGCCAAAATATTGAACCTTATTTTAGCTCTGCTCTGACAGATGCACTGAAGCCTTAGGCTCAGAAGCTGCATGTGCTTTTCTGCTGATGAGTAACATTCAGCTCAAGCTTGTTAAAAAAAAAAAAATTTTGCATGTCCACAAGTGGAGCTCCCCTTGCTGCAGGGCTGCTGTATGCTGAGGACATGGGGAGTGCAGACTCTTGTACAGCTGGGGCAGGAGGTGCAGAGTGCATTGCCCTTCGGGGTTTCTCTTTTCTTTCTTTGGAAAGGATGGCAGGAACTATATACAGTGGAGTAGTAACGGAGGAGAACTGCCAGTCCAAGAAAGACCTGTGCTTTGCTGGTGAAGGCTGACAGCAGATCCTCCTCTGGCATTTGTTGTCTACAACAAATTGGGGTGGAACCCAATCACTCAAAGTGAGCAGGTCTACATGAGTTGTGTTGATTGCAAGATTATATGCTGTGAAGCAGAAAACAAGAACCTACATTAGACCCAGGAACAAAGATCTGTGAGGGTTTATTTCCAGTTCCCTTCAGGTAAAGGTCCTTCTTAATTCAACCCTGTGTCTGGGCATCATGGTACAGAGCTATGATGTTTAAGGCTACTCTGAGCACAACTGTAACAGATAGAAATTTTGATTTGGGATTGAGATAATTTTGGTGGGTGGCTGTGACCATTTCCTGAACTGTGGAGTATGTCCTGAGGAATGGCTCTAATTAACTAAATTCACTCTCATATCTCTCAGATGGAGAGACAAGTTAAATACTGCTGGACCATATTATCTGCAGAGAACTTAATCTCTTCACTGTTTTGCTTTGAGGATACTTGAACTTACAATTAGGCATTATAAGAAAATGTTAACTGCAAAGCATGTTTATACTGACATAAATGTGTCTGTAATGAGGGAAATATTCTTACTCAAAAGAGCTCTTTCTTAAGTTAGGAAGTTTGTGGTCTGACAGTGTGCTGCCTGTATGAGGATAAAAGTACAATGGAAATGTGCTCTGTAAGTTATGCAGCACGCATAATGCTTTTATAGTACAATATTACATTTTTCTGCCTGTAATAAAATGGCTGGCCAAAAGAAGTTTAGTCAGCAAATACAATAGAAGTGCTGCAAATGAACTGTTTAGTCTTTTGTCTTGTCAGTCCAAGTATAACTTTTTTTACTTTACACTTTGTTTGCTGTTTATTTAGTTGAAGTCTTTTTCAGTTTGGAGTAAAGAGTAATGTTTTGATCTTAGTTTGAAATGGAGAAAATAATATAAAAACTCAGATCCTTCAAAGTAATGAAATGGGGATGCTTAAGTTAAAAAATTCATACATGTTTAGAATCAGACACCAGAAATTTATTTAGAGTTTCTTGTTGGTATTAAAAATTGTCACAATGACAGATGACAAATATAGTACAAAGGACTCCAGTATATCTTCTATATTATTAAATTGAAATGCTGCAATTACTTTAGGATACCTTGGTACTTGAAGTTGGTCAAGAATTTTGTGGGAGAGAGCAATACAAAGATCTGCATTCCTTTCAGAGTGAAGATGGATGTCTGGTAATGTCTGGTGGGATTTTTATCCAGAGACACTTGCAGTCATCACCCTTGTCAGGATTTTTTTTTAATCTGAGTAGCAGGAACTGTGACTAACAGTGTGTACAGTTACTAACAACATTATGGTGGCAGAACTAGGTGCTGTCAGTATTATCTCTTATAATACAGATATTTCTTAAGCTGTGGGTGGAACAGGTTGTGTGTGATTGGAAAAAGATGAGAAGGTCTGAAAGGGGTGTGGATTTTTTTTTCGATTGAGGAAGAGAGACATCTCCTCCCAGATCTTCTGCGCTGTCTCCATGATTGTTTTCCCTATGTTTTTTTGGCACAGCCTTGTCCAGGCAGAAGGACCATTTGCACCATGAAGACCTGAAAGGGCTTGGTGTTATCATAGTGTTTTATGGATGCAGAAGTCACTGCCACTTTGTCTGGGTATAACACAGAGCCTGTCAAAGATGGCCTTAGATAAGGTGAACTGATGAGAAGCTGAGAGTTCTTCTGTGTTCATCCACATCTGAAATTCCAAGAATGTTATATCAGGATTACAAGCTTCAGATTGTGCTGCACCTTGCTTTAGAGGGCAGAAACTATAGGAAATGTTGCAGAATTTGATAAGAATGTGAAATGATACATTGAGCTCAGATGGTGTACAGCTTTATCTTTTCATATCCTTGTGAAACGGTAACTTGCAATGCTAGGAGATTTCAGGCCTAGGGCATTACATAAAATACTTGACAATGAATGTTAATACTTGTCTTTTCTGTTCTGGTCAGTTGTCCTTAAAGTAACTCCTGCAGACTCCATCTGGCCATCCTTATGTGACATTGAAAAAGTCAGCATTATAAACGTCATCTGACTGTTAATTTATTATGATGGGTTTTTTTCCTGTCCAGACAGATGGAATAGTAAGAAACTTCCCTTTGCTCCCAAGAAACAAGAAAAATGATGATATCGTGTTCAAGTGCTTTCCTATACTCTATTTATTCAGCTTTACAATGATGTTATGGAGGGAAGGGTAAATGGTTAAATGTGCACATTTCTCTGCCAAAGTTTCCCTGCATGTGGAAGAATGAAGAAAGAAAGGAAAAAAAGAAAGAAAAAAAAAGTGGTGAGTGTTTTTTTGGTTGGTTGATTGGTTGATTGTTGCATATGAGCCTTCAGATTGACAAATATGTTAGAGATGGATCTCAACATCTTAACCCTGGTAAGCAGGGAAGTTTGGATTTTGTCAAAGCCTCAATTTTGCAATGATAAGACTAAGGCAAAAACAATTTCCAATTTTTGCAAAAGAACAATATTTTTTATCATGTTATTGAAGTAGATATTCCAGATTTAGTCATATCCACCTATATATCAACTCGCAGCTCTATTCTGTAGCTCTTTATGGAGCTGCTATCGGTGGAAACCCAGTATAACCAGCTACCTACCTGTGCCTTTTGTATCCCAACAAAGAATGGAATTGTGGTAGTGAAGAAAATTGTCAGAGACTACGTGTTCAGGAAATCATAGTAGCGCCACTGCTTCTGGAGAGCCACTATAGTCAGTTGCAGCTCAGAGGAGCCACAGCTTAATACCAAATAGGTCTCCAAAAAGCATGTTCCTGAAAAAAACAGGTTTAATGTAACCCAAAATATTGGTGATTTTACTTGACTAATGCAAGCCATTTTGGCCTGTTCTTTGTGGCCTTGATATAACTATATTATGCTGTATTCAATCAAATTAATAGATTTGGAAATGCCCAAAATGCTCTGGTGTTCTTTAGCATTCTGATCCCAGTTCATCGAGCCTTTTGGAAGATATTTCCAAAACCTTCCACTGATGAAAATTCCAGACCTTTTATTAGAATTATATTCCATGTTTATTGTAGTGGTTTGAACCAGGTTTTCCCCCTGGAACTAAAAATGGTAACTCCTGAGGGGGTGGTGACCCTTGGGGTTTGACCCAATCAGTGCTCCTGCAAAATATAAACATATCTCTCTGGACTGGAAAAGAAGCAGTGGTACTTGTTGAAGAAGTGGTGTCCATGTTGTGGTGAGGCCACGAGGAGCCCCTTGGGGGCTTTGCCCCCCCCAGCCCCCGGCTGGGGGGCTATGGGGACTTGGAATGGTGTTGAAGCTGGGCTGAGTGCCTGTGGCTAGGAGCTGGGGGAGTTTCTCCCCTGTAGGCAGCAGTGGGAGACGCTGGGAGCAGCAGACGGAGCAGCAGTAGAACAGCAGCATCCGAAGAGCAGTGTCAAAGAACCAACTGATAAGGACTGAAGGAGCAGCAGAAGCCGGTATGCAGCCGGGGCAGACAGAGAGCTGTCTGAAGAAAAGAGAAAAGAGCCAGCAACAGAGACAGAGTTTCGGGGTAAGAACTGGACAACCAAAACCCCCAAACTCCCTAGAGACTCCTCTGAGAGAGAGGAGGATGATTGGACTCACTTGAAGAGTCTTGGAGTGCAGTATGCACTACAGAGAGGAGCTAAGAAGCTCGTGGCCTCCTGAAGGCTAAGCCAGGACGGCCAAAGGAACGTGTGGGGGGGGGGGGCCCTTCCCCCCCCCCCCCCCCCCCACTGCTGCCAGGCTTCAGAGAAGCTGGCAGCCATCTTTGAGTCAGAGCATGGGAGCTCTGCACAGGGGCTTGATTTCCCCTGAGGATACCAGACCGTCACAAAGACCCCTGTGCTTCGCGATATGACCGTGGTGACGCAACCTTGTCTGGGGTGAAGCAGCCCACGGAAAGACCCCTTGTTTGGCATCGAGGGGCCGAGAGGGGCTTGGAGACCCCCCTCGTGTGCATTGGCAAGGATCCAGCTGCAACTGCTTCATGAAAGACACAGAGAGCCTGCTGCCTAGAGAGACCTGCTGCTGAGAGACTGGAAGGGGTCTTTTCTTCTTCTTCTCTCCTGGACTTTTATTTGGAGGGAGAGGAGATTTGGCCCATTGTAAATATTATTGTCATGGTAGAGATAGAAATAGAGTTAAGATTATATGTAATGTATTATAGTATAAGTATTTATTTATTTGTACAGTCCTATAATATATTCCTTTCCCCCCATATTGAGTCTTGTGTTTTTGTCTGGAAAACCCATCTCACATGGGGTTGAGATGTGGGAGGGGGGCTAGGAATCAGGAATTGGATTTTGAGGCTGCTCAAACCATGACATTTATATAATACCTGACTTTTTCTTCTTTGAATCTTGTCCTCACTAAACTTGGAGACCAACACATCTGCACTTTTGCAATGTCTTCTTCCAAACATCTTATCTCTTATAACTGAAAACAATTTTTTCCTAGTATTTTCCTATACATTTTATTTTCTTGACTCCATCAGAATTTTTACTAATCCTGCATATAACACTCCTGTTTATACACTTTGGTTGTAGGATGACAGCACTGATTCAGGTTTAACTTTGATTTGTTCAAATAATAGTTTTTTTTTTTCTTCTTTTCTTCCTTTTTTTTTTTTTCAGAACTGCTGTCTCTGCATTTACTTTCAATATTCTATTTGTCATGGCTGTTTCTGCTGAAATGGTATATCTGCTATTTGATAACCAAACTGCAACCTTTTCCTCTTCCTACCTGTTTCTGCAGTTTTTCAAGGTATTATAAAATAATTTAAATTGTAGTTTTCAAAGCCTTTTCAGTCTTTCAAAGAATTATAGAATTTTTAAGGTTGTAAAGACCTCTAAGATCGAGTCTAACCTTTGACCTATATGTGTTGTGTTCACCACTAGGCTGTGTCCCCAGGTGCTACACAGATTTTTTTTTTTAACACTTCCAGGAATGGTGACTTCACCACCTCACTGGGCATCCTCTTGCAATGGCTGACCAGTAAAGATATTTTCTGATTCATCATCTCTGTCTTTGATGAAAATATTTGTCAAGGTCCAAGTCCACAACAGAACACAAACTTTCTAAACAAATGTTTTGTAGCTCATCTTTGAGGACACTTTTTAGTTTGCTTATAAGAATATCAGGTCATATAGTGTCAAATTCCTGACTTAAGTCACAAGCTCTATTTCCCCACTGTAAAAAATAATACTTAAGTGGATTGGCATATGTTGCTCAGCTGTTCATTTTGTAAGTACCAAGAAATAATATACCTTGTTGAATGATCTTTTCCTATATTTTTTCCTGGGAACTCAGTTACAGATAACTGAATCTAAAATTCTTGCTTTCTTGCTAAACTATAATAATAGTTTTTTCTCTTTTTTGCTTCCTGATTCATCTAGGTTTTCTTGTTTAATGTAACCTTCATCTTCTGGAATTTACCAGCCTTTCTTATGCAGGCATTCAGAAGAGACAACTGAGATAGTCCTGCCTGGCCTTGAAATAACAGGGATCTGGGATGTACATTCTTCATGTTATCCCCGTTTGCTCCAGACTGAAATGTGTTTTGGCTCTAGATAAGATTAAATATACTTAGATTGTCTTCAGTGGTTGTTCATCTTACAAAGTCTTGAAATCGGTCACTGAAGATCCTACTGTTTTCCTAGTTGACCAGTCTCAGTGTTAAACTATAAATCTGGAAGGGAATTTTTCCTAATGTGCTATCCAGACTTCTATTTTTTTAAACAAAGGGTTGCTCCTTTGCTTGACCTTTGGTTGGCATGGGGGACAATTGAATTCTTTATTTCACTTTTCTTCATGTTTGAACTTTACTGTATTCCCTAAACTAGGGAAACCTGAATCTTTCTTTTTGTGTTCTGTACTTCAAGCCTCTTAATTGTTGCTGGTCTTTTTTATGTTCTTTTTAGCTTGTCTAATAGATAGTGCCCAAAACTTCAGCTGAAATTGTCCATTGCTGTTTGTAAGTAGTACAAAAGGAAAAAGAATCTGTACTGTGAACTATACTCCTTTTATTACTTTGTAGATTGAGAGTTCTTTGAAACCAGGCTGTTACGCTTGAAAAATGCATTACAAACTTTTCCCTCAGCCATGTTTGATTCATCTATGTTAGGAGTTCATTTCACTGACAAAGTGTAATTCCTTGTAAAAAGTGTGCAACTTCAAGGAAGGCAAAATCTCTTAATTGAATAAAAAGCGAGCAATAGTGAACCCAAACCCCTAATTGCAGGCTTTGCAAAGACAACTTGGTTAAATCAAATTTTTTCTTTCCTGATGTGCTCACACAATGGCTAGCTGGCTCATGGCTTTTCAGAATTTAATTTGACACACCTAACATGAGGGGAAATTCTCTCTGTGGGCAATTTGACTCCCTCATAATACAAGCAGAACCTTATTTCCCTACTAGAATCAAGCACAAGTTCTTTCCAGGTCACAGTCAAGCCACCCCTTCCCTCAGTATAACAAGTTTCACCACATCTTCACAGAGAAGCTTCCCAATATTGAATTAAAAGGATGAGTGCATAAGGTGGAGGCAAGCACAAAGCGGTGTTGGATACTCAGACAGCAGAGGTTAGCTGCTCATTCCAAGGATCTTCCTACAGTCAACATAAGTGTGCTTTTATAGACAATTGCCTGCATTGCCCATGCCTAAAGCTAGCCCTTTTTCAAATGAAGTTAGTGGGAATTCTGCTTAGTGCTTCCCCATGAGTACTGTGCCAAAGCTTAGATATTTGTGTGATGCTCCAAACTGATTCATCCTTGTCTGACCCATGATTCTGTCTTGATAACTCTTCTGACAGAAGTATAATTTATAGGACTCTCTCTACAGCTAAAAAAAATGTAAGTTTGTATGTTATAGTTTAATCAATAGTTATAAGTCTGTAGTTCATGATTTGTGATCCTTTCCTCCTTCTCACTCTTTATGTGAAGATGAGAAATTTGGTATTGCATGGTAAGGCGTCTGGCACATAAGTTTCCCAAAGGTAATTAGCAAGACTGTAACTGATTTAACACATGAAGCTAACACTGACACAGAGGCAATGCTAGAGTTCAGACAATATCCTCAGCAGACCTGGCCTGTGTCAGGTGATAAGTGTGAGGTCCCTCAAGTGGAAGAATTTAATTTATATCTTCAGCAGCACTAACAAATAATAAAGAAGAGACAAAGGCTTGTAGGGGGAATTTAGTTCCTTTAACCTCTGAGCCTCAGCACAAATTTCAGGTAAGAGAGATGCTGTCCTTGGGAACTGTGTTTCACAGATATGTTGGGAGTATGTAACAAGGGAGTGGAGGAGGTCATGGTGCTACAGCCTAGGTATGCATTCTACCCAGGTTTTAGCAAGAGGCCTTCAACAAATTGAAGCTAAAAATAATGAGCTTTGTTTATAGAGAGGTTATACAGGAAGTAGAACCTGCAGCACAGGCACCCTTGTCATTTTGAAGGGTGGTTTGCTGGCAATGGTCTCTGATTAGCAAGGACCCGAATTGAGAGGACATGAGTCACTGTAGTCACTTCTCTTCCTTCTCTGCTGTACAGAGCTATTTTCTCTAGCATGGTGGTCTTTCTCCCACTACCATCACTGATGCATTTGGATTTTGTGCCCTGTGACAGGACTTGGTTTGCCTGATGACTGAAATCTGAAATCCATCTGTGGTCAGTATCAGACCCTTACAATGTTTTGAGCATAGAAGAAGAGCTCAGCATCTACCTGCAAAAATTCAAACCTGCTCTTTGTTCTCAGAGACAACTGGCAGAGCTCTTGTAAAACTGACTGTAGGTATTCAGCATTAAGTTGTTGGTTAGGCTTCAGGCAACACGCAAGTGATCAAATATTCCTGATGACACTGGATGTATAAATAACACTATATTATGAATAAGTAACTTTTCCTTTTATGATTGATTGGTATTAATATGCATATGTGAAATATGGGTACACTAATAGATAGTTTTAATTTATTTTTTTTAACTGAGAGTGTAATAGCAGAACAGATCGGCAGCGTACTTGGCTTAGTATCCTTGTCCTTAGAGTGGTCAGTAGCAGATGGTTAGGGAAAACTGCAAGAAACCATACAAGTTGTAAATTATTCTTTCTCTGGTGATTCTCTCTGGCTCCGGCAATCAGAATTTTAAAAAATTCCAGGAGGTTGCATCTCTTCTGTTATATTTATGTACTCATTAACTCCTGAAGGCAATTCACACACTTCTCTAATCTAGAACTTGTTGGCACTGTTATGATCAGTGACATCTCATGGCAGTGAATATAATAATAATAATAATAATAATAATAATAATAATCATCATCATCATCATCATCATCATCATCATCATCATCATCATCATCATCATCTACTTGAAAATTATTCAAAAATCTCCTTTTATTTGAGACTTACAACCCCATTATTTCATAGTGGAAAACTTCTTTTCATGATTAATTTGCAGTGGCATTTGCAGTTTGACAGCTAGACCATAAGAACTCAGTCATCTCTTTTCCTATGAAGAGCTCCTGCCTACTTACGTCTGCATTGAAGTTACTCATAAGTTGTCCAGTACATATCACTTGCTACCCACTCAAAACCTTGCTTTTCTCCTAAAAAAAAAAAAAAAAATCAGTGTTTGCCTCAGGGAAAGTTATGAGTATGATCTAACTGGAGATAAAACCTCTATGAAACTGGGAAATTGCCATTTTAAGAAGCTCACTGGGTTGACAGCCTGCTAGGCTTACAGCTGGGCCTTGACAAGTTTTTACGTTGCTGTCATGGTATTTATTGTTCCAAGGTAAAAGCAATGAATAATTTGTTTGGCTTAATGGCAAAGGAGAAAATGCATGCATCTTCATCCTCCAGCATCAGAAACCATCACACATAAGTTTAACCTGGATGTGAGCTGAATTTTGAAGATTTCATATCCTCTCAAGTGACTGATCCTTAAGTCTAATAATGAGATAACACTTGACCAATCACCATGCAAATTTGACTGACCAGAACAATATGGAAGAATATGAGCAGGAAGGAAGCAGGTGACCTGTCACCATCATGCTGATGAGTCTGAATCTCCCAACTCTATTTAGTTTGTTAGAATCATTATCTAAGCAAACTTCAAAGCGTAAGTGTATACTACTTTTTAAAACAAATATGAGACAGTTTATAACATAGGGGGTTAATGATCTAGCTTTCCATTGAGTTAAAATTACTTTTTTTATGAAGAGGGTATGGCCATATTTCCCAACTGACCTTTTGAGCCATGATCCAGGATATTTGTCTGGCTGGGAGCCTCATCACCTTTTCTGTGGAAGCAGAGTGCCAAGGAGATGGAGAGCTCCAGGAATAGCAGGATATGATAAGGGTCCTATCACTCCATTACATGTAAGTGAGTCACATAACAATATCAGCCTGAGCAGTTTTGCTACTTTACTTTATGCCATAGCTGGAGATTTGGACTACCTGGCAGCTCTTTCTTGGCTACGACTTCACTGGGACACTCATCCCAGGTTACGCTGGTTGACAGTATCTGCTTCAGGAAAAGCTACTTGTAGATAAGCTGTTATCAGAGAGCTGAGTGTACCTACATCAATGAGGTGAAGCTGACTACTACTGCAAAAGAAATAATCTGAATAACACTTATGTAGCAGTACAATGGTCAGGGCTCTGGTGCAGGCTAAGTTCAATGCTGGTGGTCAAACCCATAAATTGAAAAACAATTTTGAAATGGCAGATAGGTATGTGGTTGTCTCTTCCTGTGTGAAGGCACAACTAATTGAAGAATAATAAGTAATCTCTATTAAATATCAGACTTTTTTTTCTTAGAGAATAAACTTCTTTAATCTTACATAAATATCATATCCTCACATATCTATAAAATATTTTATAATTGTGCTTGTGAATGTGTAGCTATAAGGGTAGAACAGATTGATGCATTTTTCACACAATGGGAAAGAGCATTTTCTAAGGGATAGGACACTATTTAATCAACAAATTATTTACATTTGGAGCTCAGCTGCTGGAAATGCAGATCATAATAATGGCTTTCTTCTGATGACAGGTAATATCATCATTCTTTTTTGTAGCTACTTGACATTGTTCTAATTTTAGTCAAAATTGTTTCCACTGTTTAGTGGAGTCTAAAGTTCAGTTAGCTATTGAGTTTCACTAACATATTTTGCAAATTGCTGTTGTTTTTTATTTGAATTATAAACCCTTCAGGATATATAACTACTCACTATTATGAAAAGGTCCATTTCTGACATCTAATTCCAGTTTATCAGCCAAACCAGTGAACTGATGGCCCCAGTCAGCACAATAGGATGATAAACCCCAGCTTTGAAGTATATAATCCTCTTATTAGTTATATAAGACAGGCTGGCAGGAAATTTCCCAAATGAGGTCTTAAACTGTGTTGTTTTCCAGTCATTCCAAACCATTCTAGAATCTTAGTACTGCTATTTCAAATGTACTTTTGCGTGAAAAGGAATCATTGTAATTTTTGGCATATTTTATTAATCAGAAATAATCTCATCCTTTCTGTTCCCTCTCATTTTTTGTTGATTATACATATTTTCTATTTGCTGCCGATTCTATCCATTACCACTCCTTAATAATTCTATTCAAATACTTTGGGGCCTTATAGAGTTAAGTTTTTTTCTTCTTCTGAGCACTGTTTTCAGTGGGAAGAAGGGCTGAAAAGGCATTAGGAATACACCCACCAGCATCTTTGTTTCTTTTTTAATTTTTTGAACTTACTTCAAAGCCAGAAACACTGTGGCAGTGTCATCAGTGTGCTCCTGGTTTACAGAAAATTGCTGGATTTAGTGGTTAGAGAGCTCCATTCTCTCATTTAGCATTCTAAATCTGCAACATGTTTTAATTCACAGAAGGGTCATGCTGATTTAGCTGATTCTATTAATTCCACATGCTGTACCAATTAAAGTGTGGGCATGCAAATTAAAATGTTTATTCTCGATGAATGGGAGATAGGGGAGATTATAAACCTCAAATGCTTTTTTGAAGCAGGTTCTATTTGAACAGAAAGAGCTTCTAAATATTATACTCTGGGAGTCTGTGTGTATTGTGTCTCAATCGATCCTTATTAAATGCTCCCAGGTTACAATAAACAAGGTTTTTATTTCCTTAGCTGTCAGCTTTGACAAGCTGATGCAGTCTGTCAGAGTCAGACTGGGATCTTTCCATCACACATTACATGACCAGTAAGAAAGATTCTGTGAGCCAAAATCTGTCCTCAGCTGCACTTCTGCAATCCTGTTACCTCTGTAGCATGTCCTCAGTGACACCAGAGCAAATCCTTCCTGTGCAACAGAACTCTTCAGCTCTGTGGGAGATGTGGGGTGTTACAGGTAAGAGATCTAAGGAGGGAACTGGTACATTTTCCCCTTTCAAAATTTGTTTTTTTTCTGCTTTTGTAAACCATGCATTTTTATGGAGAAAGATAAAAACATGGACCCTTCATACTGTACATCATAACTGATAAACATTTCATAGAATCATAGAATATCCTGAGTTGGACCAAACCCATTAGGATCATCTAAGTCCAGACCCTGGCCCTGCACAAGGCAAACCCAAGAATCACACCATATGCCTAAGTTCATTGTCTAAACACTTCTGAGCTCAGACAGGCTCGGTGCTATGATCACTTTCCTGAGGAGCCTGTTCCAGTGCCCAACCACCCTTGGGGGGAAGAACCTTTTCCTAATACCCAGTCTAAATATACCCTGTCATTACCTTGTCAATACCCTAGGCCTAATAAACATTTAGTGAAAAATTTTGAAGAAGATAAGATGAACCAGAAGGGCTAGAATACAAGTGCAATATACATTCCCCAATTAGTTTCTTCCATATACACAACTAAATTTCATAGTAACAGCTTTTTGTCCTGTATTTTTTGACAAGTGATTGTCACTTAGCACATTGAACACATTTGTTTAATTCCCTTATATCATAGAATCATCCAATGGTTTGGGTTGGAAGAGACCTTAAAGATCATCTAGTTCCAAGCTCCCTGCCATGGACAGGGACACCTTTCATTAGACCAGGTTGCTCAGTGCTCCATCCAACCTGACCTTGAACACTTCCAGGGATAGTGCATCCACAGATTCTCTGGGCAACCTGTTCCAGCACCTCACCACCCTCACAGTTACAAATTTTTTCCTATTTTTTAGATATCTAATCTAAAGCTACTCTCTTTCAGTGGATTTGTCCTGTTACTCTTGTCAATAGTCTCTCTCCATCTTGTAGGCTTTCCTCTTGTAGGCTCCCTTTGGGTACTGGAAGGCTGCAATTAGGTCACCATGAAGCCTTCTCTCCCCAGGCTGAACAATCCCAATTCTTTAGCCTGTCCTTTTAGGATAGGCTGTTCCGTCCTTCTAATCAATGTGGCTTTGTTAAACCTCATGACATTCCCATGGGTCCACTTCTTGAGCTTTTCCAGATCCCTCTGGATGAAATCCTGTCCTTCAGGCATGTCAGCTGCACCTCTCAGCTTGGTGTCATCTGCAAACTTGCTGAGCGTGCACTCGATCTCACTGTCTATATCATCAGTGAACATATTAAATAATATTAGTCCCAATACGGAACCCTGAGGGACACCACTGGGACTCTGAGTCATTGACCACTACCGCTTGGATGTGACTTTCTTATCCATCTAACTGTCCACCAATCAAATCCATCTCTTTCCATATCACATTGTGAAAAAGCTAAACATATGTGTTTAATTTAAAAGACAGGCATAGGCCTTGGTGGTGGGTAGGTTAGTTGAATTTACTTTTCAAAAGGGGTATTGTTTCTATGCAATTTGTTTATTTGGAAGAACTGCAGCTATAGGAGAAGTAGGATTTTTTCTTCAAATAAAATTACTGTACTTGTAAATAATGCAAATTAAAGAGAAGATTGCTTTAAAGAAAATATAACTGAGATTCTCTGGGGTCACAAAATGCCAGCAAATCCAGCAGATACCAAGAGACTTCTACTGTGCATGCCTAGGGTAGCATAAAAACACTGGTCATCATTTGCACTCAGCTGGTGACATTTGTAAATCATGTCTTTAGTTGTTTGTATGTCAAAAATTACCTGATTTTTATAACTATATCTATTCTAAGAAGTGTTACATGCCTGAAGTTAGTCATTGTCAGATCTCTACATTCCTAATGTATTGGAAGTATTGTCATGTGATAATAATTTTAACAATTTTTGTTTTACCGTATCTAATACTTGTTGGTCACTGTACTACAACTTCCTAAAACTCATCATCTCAGCTGTCAGGGGTAAAATTACACCCTGACTTGACTCTCCTCTTGAGGAAAGAGTCACCAATTAAACAAGATCAGACTTTTGTAGACTCTTTGAAAATACGTGTTATGAGTTTGTGTTGTGCTTTATGTCTTATTGTATAATTCCTGTTTATTGTACCCCAGTTTTACCCTCTACACCCTTTATCCCTAAACTCTGTTTTCCTATTGATCAATATTTGGTGCATTGCAGCAGTTATCCATGTATGGTTGTGTTTTCCCTTTATAATTTACATGCCCCGCCTTAACTCCTCCTTTTGTTCTAGCACCTTCCCTACCCTACTTTATATAAGGCGGAAGCCATTTTATATTGAGCCCTTTTTGCTTGCTTTTGACTTGTTCAGTTGTGTTCTTTTACATTTCACCATATTAAAGCTGTCTTGCCATTCTCACCTACGAAGTTGCAGACCTGCTTATTCCTAGCACACGTCGCACTCAGTATCCTGTATTTATAAATATTTTTGAACTTTGTGTTGACTACAGCTATACAGAACAAAGCCTTTGACCACTAGAAGTCTGACAGTTTGGCAACATTTTAAAAAAATATTTGTCTCTGAAACATGGGGAAGGAATGGGCTTTTAAAGAAAATGTTGAAAGAACAGATAGACATTAATCGGTCAGGAATGAACTGGGAAATTCTAAGGTTTGTAATTGCTAAAGTCTGGAATTTCTTCTAGTGGGTTGAGCAGCTGAACTTGAACTCTGTGAATGGAAGGATTCCATTTTCAGGCAGCTGCCTGAAAACAGAATAGCTCAGTGAACCCAAAGTCCTTTCAGTCAAATATCCTTACCGAGTTGCTGGCTCCTATGTAATCAAGCTGAACAGTTCTGCTACTGAATGTAAACATCCAACAAGGTTAAGACATGCTGTCTACTCTTCTCTATAGAGGTTTCTATTCATTCTCTAATATTCCTTCAGAACTTAAGTGTGACTTCTAGTTTCTTGATATCATTCCAGTGGTTGCACTTCAATAACCTTGTGATAATTTTGATCCTGAAGGCCTGTGTGAAAATGGAGAAATCAATAGGAAGGTTTTGTCTTTCATATATTTTAGGGTATTTTTCTCTTATCTGTCTATGTTCTACTTCCACAGTTTAATGTCTGCCTAGAGGGAGACAAAGTTAAATGGCTTTTGATTCAGTAGTATGCTCACAAAAGAGCATTCAAGCCTAAAATTTATGAATAAGAAAATAAAGCATACTTAAAATTTCATTGTATTTTAGTTCCAGAAAAGCAGTATGTCTGCTCCTCTGTTGAGAAGTTTGTCTGAACCTGCATGACTGAGAATAACTGAAGCTATTTCCTTCAAGTTTACTTGGCACAGATTCATTTAAAGCAAATGAACTGTCTTACATCTTGCCTTTTGGGTGGAAACAATCTGTTGTTTGTGTACCTTGCACTTTCAAATAGCTTAATCTGCATGAAAAAACATGGTCTGGCCTTAGCCAGAAGAAAATAATTTGGAAAACAAAAGAACACCCACACTCCACCTGCAAGAAATCCAAAGAAACTATCCCTTTATCTATCTTTGTAGTTTACACGTAGTTGTATCTACATACCACTTAGTAGTATTCAAGATATTTTTCTTCCTTGCCTCCTCTGATTATCTCTTATTCAGAAGTATAAACAGATTTTTCTTTGGCAAAGTCAGGACTTCTGGAAATCAAAAAGGTTCATAATATTACTGTTGGTGACAGTTCTTCCTCCTGGCAGAAATTCTGCTAAAGAGATAAAGAATTTTAGTTTATGAAAGTCAGCAGTATTCAACATTTTTCTGGAAAGATGTTTTTTAAAGATTTCAACTTTCCTTTATGCAGACTATTAATAAAGCTAAAAGTCCATTTATATACACTGCTATAAAAAAATAGCCTTCTAAAGCTTGAAGTAAGGGCACTGATCGTTTTATGTAATGACATTCTTGCCAGTTCTGGAATTTAGATACTAAATACAGAAGGGGAATTGCAGAAGAGCATAAGGAACACTAAATTTCCTTTTTTTCAGCCCTGTTTAGAAGCTTAGCAGGGTAACTCTGATTAAACACTTGGAAGACGAAAAATGGGCATGTCTGGATACAAAATGGCCATATGTTTGCCATGCATCACTTCAAGGTCTTTTAAGCTGGGAACTCATTTTTCCTCACATGTATGTGCACACAGCAGGCTGAAAGCTAGATGCTTAGAGGCCTTACCATAGCAGACTTACACCGAAAACTGCAACAAAAAATGATCAACAAATCTCAGAAAGACACATGCATTTTGGAAGAAAAATTGAAACATATTGTTTGTGCTTGCAATTACTAGAGATGCTATGTAATAGTGAAAGAGTAGTAATATCCAGTATTTTCCAAAAGAAGAGCATTCAGGAATAAAGGCACATTCTTTTTTGTTTGTTTGTTTTTCTTCTTCCTCTTTCAGGATTAGGTGTTCAACACTCCACTTAGATGCAGAGGATGCTTACAATTTGATTTATCAAATCAAATTAGTGGGTTTATCCTGCTTGGTGCACTTGTAAACAGTGTGCATCCACCCACAGACCTCTCCAGCACCCTGTAATTCCCTCTCCAGTCTGTAGTGTGAGTGCAGGAGTCTGCACTGGCCTGCAGGAATTACTGAGAGACCCAAGGCTTACCTGGTTCACCTGACACTTGCAGCTTGTGCCTTTATTGCTCCACCATCTGTCACAAATACCACTCCCCTGACTTGGTTTTTCTGGTGGCTAATCCAGGGGAGGATTAGAAGGGAATGTTGTTCAAATTCCACATAGCTCCCAGTGCTACCACCTCTGCTAAGGTGAGCTCCCCAGAACTGAGTGGAAGGAGTGCTAAATCTGGTAATTTATGTGAAACTATATCTTGGACTTAGGCTTTCTTCTTTATTAAAAGGAAAAAAAAAATACTTCGTTATGTACGCAGAATGAACCTTTTCTTCTCTGCTTGGAAGTTATTTCTTCACGGTGTCCAGCAGACAGACCCGTGATGTGAAGTACATCCTGACAGTCTGCTGGAGCACGCCAGGGCTCATCCTGCCTCCTCTCCCACTAAGCAGTTGCTGCATTACGGCAACTTTGCTCAATACTAACAATTGTAAATGCAAAGAAAAATATGCCTTTTTTTTTTTCTCCATAGATTTCTCCAATATAATTCTGTTTTCTATCAGCAGTGATGTATGATTATTTTTCAGGTGACTCTGAATCCAGACAAAATCGAAATGACCTTTATTTTAAGAGCTTCACTGGGTATGTAACTACTCCCCTTATTCCCGATGCATTCTTACTGAACTCCTAGTATATTTTCCAAACTCTTTCCTGCTTTGTTCTTTTTTACAACTGTCACCCTTCAACATAAAAGACTTTTCTGTAAAAGCCACTTTCTTCTGAAGCTGCAATAACATGAAACACATTGCCTCAGACTAAAAGTGGTAAAGAACTGAACACTCGATTGGATTAGACTCTTGAATCAGAGTTAATTAAAAAAAAGTCTAAGGAAGGAAGAAAAAATACCAAGGTGCTCACTGCAGGAGGATGTGTCGCTTAGAGGCAGCTGTTGGAAATTGAGTTTAACATCAGGTACAGTATCCAAGGAAAAGTGTCACAATCAGTAAAGTAGCTGTTGTGGTTTGACCTTGGCTGGATGCCCACCCAGCCACTCTATCACTCCCCTTCCTAGACGGACAGGGGAGAGTGTAAGATGGAAAAACAACTTATGTGTTGGGATAAGGCAGTTTATTTAAAGCGAAAGCAAAGTGGAAGCTTGTGCACACAAAAGCGAAGCAAAGTGAAAGATAACACGGTTTATTCTCTACTTCCCATCAACAGTGATGGTTGGCCACTCCCAAGAAGCAGGGCTTCAGCACTCATAACAGTTCCTCAGCAGGCAGCCACTGGAGACTGTGAATGTCTGCCTTCCTGCTCCTTGCCTCAGCTTTTATATCCGAGATGATGTTGTATGGTCTGAAATATCCCTTTGGTCAGTTTGGGTCAGCTGGCCTACTTGGGTCGTCTCCCAGGATCTTGCCCTCAACTGAGGAAGGAATGTTACAGCAGTGATGCTGTGCTCACCGGTGTTACCAACACCCTTCTAGCTACCAATGCAAAGCACAGCACTGTGAGGGCTGCTGTGGGGAAATGAACTCCAGGTCTGCCAGACCCAATACAGATACCTGACATAAAATTAAAAAAAAAAAAAAGAACAACTAACAAATACCCACCTTTTTCTCTTCTTGTTGTTGATGTATCTATCTTAACCCCTTTTCTGTTAAGAAGGATGATTTTTTTAAAATACTGATTGTTTCTTCTTATTTTATTGTGCTCAGAATTTTATTAAGCAATTTTGAAAAAAACTCCTTTGAGAAAATATCTCTGCCCTGATTGTCTCCTCCAGATACAATTATCACAGTAAATATGACAAAAGCATGGTACTGCTTCTCATCTCCTTTCATCTCTCCACATTCTTGGCCTTGTAAAGGTCTTGGCCACCTCCACTTAAACTGGTGCTGTTTGATTTGTCTACCTAACTCCCTGCATTGGGACACTTCTGCAACACATTAATACTGTTTCTTCCTCTCCACATGGTCCCTTCTCCTTCACATGGTCCTTTCCCTTGCAGAAGATAGCATCAACCAGGTCAGTTTCACCATAAAGGATTTACTGTACTCTTACAGTGAAATCAAATCAGCACCCGGAGCTCAAGTTCTGAGAGATAACTCCCTTACACTATAATTACTGTTCTTAACAGAGTGCTTGGGATCATATTGTTGCACATTGACTTGAACTGTGTCTTAATGTCTAAATTTTATCAGTTGTCCAGATGCAATCTATTTCAAATGTTACTGACTCCCATGGTACAGTAAAATGTACGTAAATAACAACGCTCTTGAGGCCTTATTAAATTAAAATAATTTACTAATGCTGTGTAGGATGAGAAGTGGAGGAAAGAAAAGTGGGAATTAAATTGTGTGTTAGAGTGGCACTAGAAAGATTTTAAATGACAGTTATCAGATTCAGGCCTTGCAGGGCATGGTTACCAAATTAACTGAAGGTATTAGTCAAGAACAGAATTTGCAGGTGTGTACTCCTGCTTTTTTTTTTTTTTAAAAATAATACTCATCTGGATCCTTCTAACATGACTTAGGGGACATGATTTCTGGCTGCAGCTATAGAGTTTCAGTGTTTTAGAAAAGATTGTTAGTGCCTGTGACAACCTCATGTTGTTCTTGTTATTATGTGAGAAATTTTACCCTCTGCCAAAGCTGGTACTCTTCAATGACCTATCACAGACTAATATTAAGTGTTGGAATCGGGCTTGTTGATTTAGGTTATTCTGATTTTTTTACACTGTATAAGAGCATATGCATTATCCTTTATTGAGTCAAGTTATTTAAATTTCAGATCAGATTGGGGATATAGCGATTGTGATGGTTCTATATTCCTCTACCATCTGTCACCGAGAAGCTTCTTAAAGTTGCAGCCTTGGTTAGAAGAACAGCTTGGTCGTATAATCTCCCGGCTGCTGTTTCTAAACAAAGACTAGAGACAGGCTTCTCACCTACTGAGAACAGTTTTTTTGAATTAAACTTTCATAGCTACGATGGAGGCAGTAGGGTTACATGGAATATTCAAAGTTTATTGTGTTGGTGCTACAAATACATGATGTATACCTCAGTGATTCAGATCACTCACAAGGCACTAATTTAATGCAAATCCCTGGTGCTGAAGCAAGGCAAGTGAATGGTCTTAAGTTGCACTCCCACAGGGAAGTGAGGCATCTGCTCTTACTGTTTTTCTTCCTTTTGGTGCCCTTAAGTCAGATCAGACAATCCTAGCTGAAGCAGTGGAGTTGCTCAATCATTTCAGGAGTGAAACAGGGCTGACCAATACAGAGACTCTGCAGAGATGGTCTGAAGTAGTTCAGCTTTAGAGTCTCTGCAGAATTTAGATGACAGCCTGGAAACAATTTGGGATTGCTTCTGAGAAGGTTTCCCTGTCATGTTTTTGTTCTGAATATATGGTACTTTGTCAAAGCTGGTTGTTTTTGATTCAGCCTGTCTTTAGTCTCAGAAGACAAACTTTTTGCACTGAGTTAAGTCAATCTTGGTCATGTGGATTGTAGTGGACTACAGGCATCAGTTAGGAGAAAGAGCAGGGACAGGGTGGAGGCCTGCAACCAAAGAAGAACATCCTTAGGAAGCCCCTGATGGCATTAGAAGCACCAAATGAGTGCTTGACATAAAACAAATTGCTCTTCAATTAGTTTTGTGTCAGCCCGAAGAGTACAGAAAATACAGAAGGACTTTTTTTTTTCTCCCCCTGAAAACACCTATGATATTTCTCCTCTTCTGCATGTTGTCTGGTTAAGTAGTGCTACTTTTTCTCAGCAAGAGACCCAATGGCATAGCTGATAAGGGCTCAGGAGACAAAATCCCATATGTCCTGCGATAACCATTTACATTTTCTGCTATCCCATTTTCTGTCATATAGTTAGTAAAGTTGTCAGGAAAACCTTGCATGAGGCACCTGGATATTTGTTAGGGCTTTTGTTAAAAAAAAACACAAACCTCTAAATCTCACCTGAGTTAGAGTGGCTTGCACTTAAATCATGCACACCAGAATTTTTTTTAAGTGTCAGACTGCATAAAATCATTGACAAAATTAAGCCAATGAAAAAGGAGATTATTAGAATACTCTGAAAGCAAGGCAAGGCTTTATTTTGAAATACTACTTATCAGTGAGATAAATAAATTAAATCCTATTTTAGTTGCCATAATATGGTTGTTACCTAAACTTCTGTTGGTTCTCAGTTCTCTGAGTATAGAACGGACTGAATACAATTGTATATAGTTATTTTTAAAGTGTTTGTAGTGCTCCAGCATGACACACAACCCCCGCTGTGCTTTGAAACAGAACCTTGGGCAGCCTAGCTTAATGGAAAGGGTGTTATTGTGAAGTGTGAAGTGAAAGAAGAATGATGTAAATTCGTATGAAAGATGATTACAGAATTGTAAAGGAAATTTCAAAAATATAAAACAGCATAGGAAGGAAACTATAAGAATAGACTAAAACATTAAAGGGGGAAAGTGAAATATATGTATGCCCAGTATATGACTCATAGTAGTTTGAGAAAGAAAAAGGAGAAATTATTTAAAATGTGACTACAGGTTTGGGGTGAATATTGCCTGCCAGTTCCCCTGGGCCATCTAAAATTGCAGATTTTAAATGCCTCATAAAAGTGTCATTGCTCCCAGTCCTACCTGCTGTGGCAGACACCTGCACTTTGGGAATCTGCCTTCCTAATACAAAAGGCAGCCAACAGTGCTATAAAGAGTCATCTCATCTAACCTGCTGCAGTTCAAATTCATTTAGGTCAATGTTACACAGGGGTTGTTTTCATAGTTTAAAGAACTTTAAAGAAACAAGATTGATGCTCACACAAATGACTATTAGAGTGTATACCCAAATCATCCACATCTGCTCCCATGCCCAAGAAAAGACCTGGCAGTCCCCACTGCTCATAGAACAACATGACAGCTCTCTGTGGCATAAAGCAGTCCCTTCCTCCCTGCTTGCAGCACTAACATGTCTTTGCGAAGAGACAGCAAAATTTTTGCACCTAGAAATAATCTATCTTCATCTCAAGAATGATATGTCATGTATATGATCCAAACATTTCCAAACATCTTTCTAAATCATTCAGCACCTCTGGGGAAAGGTGCATTATCACCTTTTAAGGGACAAGGATATGGAGGTATTGAACGAATTAATTCAGTCCTAATGGTAGAAATTATTTTGCAATCACAGCAGTGTCCTGTTTGTTCATCCAGATCTACCTTCAGCAACTGTCTCATGTAGTGTTCTCATTCCTGTGTAATTCTCTTAAATTTCTGAACTGACACAGCTGTAGGAAAAGCCTCTGTTCCTCCCGAGTGCCATTAGAAAAACTTATTGAGGTCATGTCCACCACAAGGCAGACATGGGGGCTGCAATACTGTTCTCAAGGGACTATTTGTTTGGCAGATAACTTTTTGAGACCCACAGTGCTCAACATGGGCAAATTGCAGCTTGACTTTGTCAGGAGTAGAAGCAAAAGGCCCTGTTTTATTTTATTCATAAACTGAATAAAACATTTTAGGTATATGCAAAGGATTACAATGATAAACTAGTTCTTATTTCTCAGGGCAGATTCATGATAACCAGGTAAATGTGTTCGTGATAACCCCCTTCTTCCTTCTTCCTTCTTCCTCCTTCCTCCTTCCTCCTTCCTCCTTCCTCCTTTCTTCTTTCTTCTTCCTTCTTCCTTCTTCTTTCTTCCTTCCTTTTTTGCTATTATAGGGAATAGTAGTAAAGAGGCTGGAATAAAAACATAATGTTTTGATTTTGATGAAGGAATAGTTTCTCAAACTTTGTGGAATAACTTCTATGCCAGACAAATTCAGATGAAAACAGTCTCAAAAATGTATAATTTCTCTGAAATAAAAATCTTGAGGTTTGAGCAGCTCTATAGTTCTACTCAGTTCTCTGAGTAATAAATTTGTCCTCAAGTAAAGGAGTCATACATGCAGGTTTGCTAGGAAATGTCCTCTTTTGGAAATTTGATGTAGACAGGCTATTTGTCCAATATCTTTGATTGTAAATTTTAGAATGATGACAGCTTGCCATGGTCAGGTGAAATGTACTACATATGTAGTGAAACCAACATCCATCTAGCATGTATCTTCATGAGTTTGCATCTTAAACAGAAATAAGGTAACCCTCTTCCATTCAAGTGGTGAAAGTGAAAGTGGAAAAGAGGCATTGAGTGCACAGATAAGGAAGTGAAGGTAAATGGAAGCAACAGGCAAGGTGGTGGAAAGAAAATTATTTTCCTAACTGAACATACTGATTTCATCATCCTATTCGTATAAGTTTTGAGTTACAGATTTTGTATGTTAGCTAAAACAGTTTGCTGTTGCGGAGCTCTGTAAACTGAGATGCAACTTATGGCTATGATCACGTTGCCTGTCATCACTGTGGCAGTGTGTGGGATTAATACCCTAACCTAGCCTGACACTTTGGCACAGACCCTGCTGCTTCCCAGCAGCAGTCCTCTGCCAGCCTGGCAGCACAGCCTTGTCCATTGCTCTGTGAGCCCTGAGGCTCCTCTCCATCACATTGTCCTGCTTTGCACTTATTTTGCTCATTTTTTTTTTTCTTTTCCCTATTATTTTATATTCCTCCTCCTTCTCTTTCTTATCATATTTAGGTGAATTTCAGTGCTCAGTTCTGGTAACTATTTATTTATTTTGCTGCACTGCAAGTTTTTAAATGTTTTTTAAAGTAGTTGGGTATTAGCAGTATCTTGAAAATGGTAGGGTGACTTACCATCCCTTTGCAGGGAATGATGAAAATTAGCGTTTTTACTAGGGGCATCTCTATTTCCTTCTCTCCCACAGTTTACTGAGTCTTTTTAGCCATCTGCTCTTTCATTATGCAGTTGAGGAGCCGTGGCTATTGAACACCCTTTTTGACTGCACTGCCACTTCACAACATGTCTCTGGCTGCAGTGATGAAACTGGTTTAAGGAAGGGTACTCTTATATTTGCCCAAGTCCTTTCCTGCTTTTTCATCCTACCTCCTTTCCCCTCTGTTTGCCATTCTCTTAGTTGTGTTTTTATGGGTATTTCTGGGGTGTACAGCATGTTATCAGTGAAATGAAATGGTTGAAAGAAGTAAGCCATATTTGTATCAGTAAAATGTAGAAAGTGTAATAAACAATGGTACAGGGGAAAAGCAGACAGGAAACTAAAGCTGGCCTGACCACCAAAGGAGGACTGTCTGGTGGGTACATTCTGTATTACCTAAGTTGACTCGATGTGTTTGGACCAGGATCGCAGATTCACTGTAAATATTGCCTTCTGCAATACCAACATACGTGGACATGATTGCCAGCTTGGCTTTGCCAGTCATCGGCTTGCCTTCCTCTGAGAATGAATGGAGACTCCTTTCACGAAAATGTGTGCGGTGGGTGAGAAAAGGTTAAGTCTGGGCTTTCCTCCCATGCACCAGCTGCTCCTGGAGAGGGAGCAGCTCTTTCTCCCTTCGCTATTCACAAACTCTTTCTGAGCTTCTCCTCAAATAAAGCCTATGGACACTGTCCTAAAGAAAAGATGTCAGCTTAGTTAGGCTATGGTTTTCAAAGGAGTCTAAATGATTTAGGCACTCAGTTTATTTAAATTAAAAGTACACGTCCAAATTTAGATGGCTTTGAAAATTCCCAGCTGGAATCTGCTTGCCAGTAGAAAAGTAACCAACCAACAAGGCAACCTTGGCCTCGACACTGAAACATGACTCAATACTATAATTCAGCTTACAGCCTCTATTACATTTAACAGTATTTAATCATTACTTAACCTAATTTACTTTTTTTCCCTTCCTTCCACTGGCTTATCGGGGACAGATTTCCTTCAGGTCTGACAGAGAGAACATTTCTTTCAAACATATTCTGGAGGAGCTGTTTGTGCAAAGCTGATGAAAAACTGCAAAACTTAACTAAAAAAAAAAGACAAAATTATGCACTTAGTATGGAAAATACTAGTGACAAGTTTTCCATTATAACAAACCAAACTGCAAATGAGACATGTAACTGTTTACTCAAAGAATTTTTTCTTTAATGCATGGGTTGCTTTTCAACACTGCTGACTATCTTATTCTGAACCACAGAATAAAAAGCAGCAGTCTTTGTTGTGTGTGAAGAAGGTGAAATTATACTTGTTTTAGATGGGCAGTTTGTATGAGTGTCTGGTACATCCCAGTGCACAATGCTATGGGGTATGGAGACAGTCAAGCTAGTCCCAAATGCACTAGTTCTGCTATCAGAAGTGGGGTAGCTGAAAATTCACACAGGTGCATTTGTTCTCATTTTCACTTTTCAGTCATCTGCAGACTTAGTTTATGAATCATGGAACAAAATGTTCTACCTCCTCACTTCCAGCTTACATTATCAGATAAAAGCTTTACAAATATTCTGTGAACTGTGCTCATGCCATTTGTTAACAAATTTCTGGCTCTTTATGCCAGTGAACAACTTTGTGTTGCAAAAGCAAACACTAGAAGATGAGTTTTTCAAAAAATAAAGCAATGCCAAATTGTATGTTAGATAAATATGTCATTATACTCTGCATGGCAGTGAAAGCCATTCAGTATGCAAATGTATTGACATAAACTAGATCTTCTCAGCATCTAATCCAGTTTTGGGGGTTTATTTCAGGACTACCTTATTTTTAAAGCATCCAAGTAACTACTTCACAAAGATATTATACAGCATATCATTCTTTAACCTAAAATTTTCTTGTAGGCTTCAAATTTTTGTTAGACTCACTTGTGTAGGAGGCTGTAAATTTCATATGTGTGCAGTTGATTTAATTGATTAGTTCGATATATGCATGTGTCTGGTCTGGTCTGAATGTCAGACCAGAATGTCTTCTACTACATCCAAAGGAAGTACTTGAATTTGCATCCTCTGATGAGTGGGAGCTCCAGCTGCATTAGCAGTATCTGTATAGAAATCCAGAACCCAAAGCAAATAAATAATACATGGGAGTATCTATTCGATCCTTGTTTGACCTGTTGTTTTTTCTAATAATTTGGAGCTGAAGGGGGTTTTTTTGAAAGTAATCACTCAATTAATGTGTCCAGGAAGCAGCGCAAGGACTTTCTTACTTGAACTAAGCCGTATTATTTTCTGTGTGACCTCCCTGTGTTTCTCTGCATGCTGCCCCAGATAATGTTTTTTATGATGTTTCCCAGAGGAAAGATCACTGAGATTATTCAGCAACATCAACCTTGCACAGTGACACATGGTATTCTCCAGAGTCCACTCCAACTACCACTGGTGTGTAAAGCTCCAGTTGGCATAGCAGAGGCTTTCCCTAAGTGCTTACAGGTGCTGTGCAAAGCCATCCTCACTGGGGCCTGTCACAGCTCAGCCATTCACAGCTGATACTGGCCTGGACCAGAGCTGAATTTCTCTGGATTGTTTTGTTGATGGTGGTGGTGCGGATTTTGGTGTGTGGTTTTATCCCATTTGGAGCCCATATTTGTCTGTGGTTTTATCTAGATAAGGCCTCAAAAAGAAAAGGGCAACTACTTTGAGAAGGAATCCACTCTGTTTATAAGTGCAAGTTCTATTACATGCCAGTAGATGAAGCAGAGCAATTATTCTCTAAGCATGTCTCCTACAACATGCTGTTGTAGCATATTTCTCTGTTTATCTGGATCATGACAAGTTATGTCATCCAAATGTTGAAATGTTCCTGGGAGGAGCAAAGAATTACATCACTTGCTGTGCAGACCCTTTAAACGTTGGGTTTGCTATGAGACTAAACTTCATATTTTAGCAGAACTGTTTTCTTAATTATTTTTCTTACAGTCAGTAACTAAGTTCTCATTTTTGAATGACTGAATGATAACGTGACAGTTGAAATTCTGTGTAGATGAATGTGAAATAATTAATTAAAGGAAAATATCTTAATTACACATTGAAAATAACAGAAACTGAATTAATATTAACATTCAGGATTTATTTTTATTTTTTTTTAATTACGAGAGTTCTGCAGGAGCACAAACTCATTACCCAGTAACACTTAATTGCCCTGCACTCCCAAAGTATCTTATAAATAAGGAGGAAAAACTAGAAAATCTAATTTTACTAGTGTATAAATGCATTGTATATGTGAATCTTGAAAAGAGTGTGCGGTTCTAATCTTGCCAACTTAGAAAGAACAGGAAAAGATTTAGAGAGGAGCAAGAAGGATGAGCAAGTTATGGAGGGGAGGTCATATGTGGCAAGCAGACAAGGACATTTTTGAAATGGTGAAAAAGAGAGGTCTATAGACTCATAAGTGACCATGAAAAGATTGTTAGAGAATTATTGGAAATTGGTTACTGGTCTGTGGATAACTATGGTTTGAACTAATAAAACTGTTCTTTTGGAAGAATAGAAGGCCTTAGTAATGATACTTTAAAATATATGAAGTTTGTTTTGAATTTTACTGTTTCAATACACCAGTGAACCTGGGACAAGTTCAAACTGTTTGGAAATTTGGGTAAAAATTTATTTCTGATAAGGCTCTTCGAATTGCTGTAAAATTCTTCACAGGCAGCAAATTGTTCTTTGAGGTATCAAGAGAAAAAATTTCTTTCAGTTTCTTTACCTTCTTTGTGTGTAACATATTGACCTCTCACTAAAATTTTGCCACACACTTTGATAGTGCCGGGATTTCTTCCCTGGGTCCTTTCAGACTGTGATATGAGAAGCTTCAGCTATGAAGCTGCTACTGAACATTGACCTAGATATTGAACACTTCTTTTCCCACATTGTTTTGGTGAAAATTAATCAGCATGATCTGATGCTTCCAATTCTGCCTCTGATATGCTAAGTCCTAGGGAGGAAGGGGAAAGGTAAGCCCTAGGAGGCTAGGGAGAAACTTTCATTTACCTTCTATAATGAATGAAAGAGTAAGGTGAGTGTTGTCTGATCAAAAACATTAGCATTCAAAGGTCAGTCTGTCCATCTAAAAACATAAGGGTAGGCATTTTTAAATTCTGGTTAAAGCTTTGAATCACATTTTCCCAGGCAGGTCTCAAAGAAAGGGAAGTTGTCCTTAAAAACTCACTGCTCTATAAGCATGCAAGAGTAATAGCTTGCTAGAAAACATGCCAATTATGAGGTGGGTTCTATTTCAAAATCATTCTTCAGAGGACATTTTGTGTCTGATATGATTTCAGACAAATAATCAAATCAACTCCATATATTTCAGCAGTAATAGACTTTTTTTGTTATTGTTGTTTTCTACAAATAAGTAAGAGCTACTGACTTTTCTGCCTATGACTAAATCAGCCTGGTAGGACAGGAGGGAGTGATCAGGATTCACCACTAGACTTTTCCTAGCACTCCAGTGATTGTAATTGATTGCAACCAGAATAGGACATCACAAGATCAAACTGGTTTAATATTGAGTAAACAGGACCTAATTTTTGTAGCATCACCTTAGACATCAACATATTTTCTCATCCATCTTCTCTGTGACGTCTTACCCATGGGGTACAAAGTTCTCTTCTTTCCTCCCTTCTGTTCTTTTTTTGTTGTTGTTTAATCAACCCAATTCCCCCAAGACATCCTTTCCCCATGCCACAAATATGCAGTTTCTCTAATTTATCCCTAATTTATCAGGGATAAATTAGCCACAGGAGAAAGACTCCTGTCCAGAGCAGAAATAATAAATTAATGAAAATGCATTAATTAAACTTTAGATGAGGGTAACATAGTTCAGGGAATTTGAGGATCTTTTTTTCATGATGTTTGATATTTGCATGAAATGTTTGCATTTTATTTGATCTGTATTTAATTTTCTATCCCATAAAGAAAGAACAGTGAGAAGAATTAAGGATAGTTTCTACATTTTTATTTAACTTTTTAGAAAGTATTATTATTTTTTTCTATGTGCATCACTAAATAAAATATTCTATGGAACACATAAAAAGGTAATACTCAGCATAAGGAATAATCTTTCTACAAACTAATTTCACTCAGCTAATTTACATAAAGATATAAGAGCACTGAATTAAGGAGAGGGAAATAATCTTCCCTTTGAGGAGACTCATAAGATACTTTAATTTTCGTCTACATTGCTTAATATATTAAATATTTCTAAAAAGTAATAAGGCTTCACAAAAGTTTCTCAGTTCCAGAATGTGACAATCCTCCCTCTGTATATTTTGATAGAAACTACAGAGGAGAAAGCTACAATAATGAAGAATCACCAGTATTAAAGAACTGCCACTCCTAGGAGTGTGTGAGCAACGGGAAAAGCTTGCGCACAGGCACTTCTGCCTTTGGGCACAGCTAAGGCCAGATGACTCCTGAGCACCTTTTCAAAATTGATTTTTCTGGTTCTGTGAGTGCAGGGTGAAAAGGCAGCTGTTGCATCCTGCTCTTCTGCAGCCATGGTGTGCAGCTTTTCCCTTGGTCAATCTTCAGTATTTTCCAGTAGAAACACAGGCCACTTTTCAATGGGTTTGACTCCTTTTGCCTAATAAGCTTGTGTTTTTATCCTTCCTTGATGTGGTTGTGCCTCAATGTAGTCAGCAAGGCAGACTGTGTGGTGTAGAGCCAGGTTCTGGGTACATATGGCTAATTTCTTGTACAGAGGACAAATACTTCCTTCTCTGCCTTAGTGTAATTCCTGTGCCAGACACTTGCAAGAAGCGAGTGTGCTGTAAGGATGGAGATACCACCTACAAATGCTGACTAGCAACAGATTCAAATTGTCCATGGCCCCAGAACTTCTCAGTTTGGATATTAGCAGCAAGGCAAAGTTAATCTCTAGGAAGTAGATATTCCTCTCTACGCAGCAGAACTAAAAATAAATAAATAAATAAACCTTTCTTTTTCTTTCTTTTCTGATTTCTTATGAAGCACACATGCTGGGTTTTTTTGAAGCTTTTAGTTAAAAACTTTCTATTAGGGAAAATGGTGAATGAAGACACCAACACTAAACATTTTTGTTCAAACACATTGTAACATGTTCAAAACTCATTTTCACATAGAACTAATAGAAATTTATCTCTACTTATTATCATAAAAGGGGGAAGGTTCCAGACTGAAAAAGCAAAGATTATTTTATTTAATTCTGGGGGGAAATATTGACTAATGCTTGCACAATACTTCCTCATTCTAGGGTTGAATCTAACAGATAAGTGGATAAGCAGAGAAAAAATTCTCTGAAATGTATGAGTGTTAGAAGTGACTGCCATTTCAAAGACATTATCTCTATATATTGCTAGCCATGAATTCTAAAAATAAGCTTTAATCTCTCTCTCTGAGTTTCCTACAGACTGCTAAGCAGCCAACATGTTGTCAAAGTTTCAAAAGCTGAAGACAGTCTTCTCTTTCTCTGGCATGCCAGGGAAGAAGAAAGTAAATCTCTGAATACTGAGCTGACATTCCCATCAAATACTTGTTTGTGGTAATGTTCAGATAAACAATCTCTTCTAATAAGTCGTCATCTTTCATCTTCAGACTAATATGAAACTCATTATATAAAAATTCTTTTGAACTGCATTGCTGAGAAATAAATTCTAATTAATTTTTAAAATCTAAACTCCCAGTTACCTTGCTGATAGTGACAGCATCTAGTCTGGTACTGAAAAAAAATCCATCTATCAGATCAAGTGATATTTTCCTTTATAACAAAACTGTCTGAGATTCCTGTTGTTGTTTTATAAAACACGCTGAGTGTCAGGAGTTTCATGGGCTTTTTATTTGGAGAAAGGAAGGATGGGAATTTTGGGAACTTCAGTGAGGTGTTTTTGCAAATATTCTTCAGTGAGCTCTTTGTGGAGTTACAGATGATAAAGCAGAAGAAAGACCATGGAAAATAACAGATAACTTGATTTAACAAGATTTGACCAATACATGATAAAAGTGAGGTCTAGACATGAAAAAACATTTAATTTTTTTATCCAATGTTTATGACTCTTCTTAGATTTCTAATTACCTTAATAAGACTTAAGGAATAATGGAAAAAAAAATTAAAGATCTCCCATGGTTTACTCTCCCATGTCTGACTTTTATCTTTCTCCATTTCTGATATTAGTGTATTTTGATTAGTTCCAATGGCCTGTAATTCACTGACACTCTTAAAATAAGTTATGTAGTTATTTGTTGTAGAGTTCATGAAATTGCATATGAAATATGGACCTGATAAGACTTTTTAAGTTCTTTGAAGTGTCAAAATAGTTATTTGTATGTTTATGGTCTTATTCCTAGCATTATAATGTAATGGTGATACATAGGATTGAATATCTTACTTGAACGAGAGCCTTTATTTTTTCACCACCTGTCAGCCTTTATATGCACCATATAAAATCTAGGAAATGGTACTGTCCTTTTCTTGATAGTACATGTGGACCTTGTTATGGACTGGGATTCTGTTGTGCTAAGGGGTATACCAACACACAGTACCAAAAGGGGACTGCTCTGTAGAGACTTTCTGATTTTACTGTATGTTGTGTTTGTCTCTGCAATAACTAAGTGCCTTCCAGTAGTGCACTAAGCAATGCGACTACCATCTGGCATGTGTTTGTTTGCTCCCTGTCTCCCCGGGGGAAGAAGTGTGTGCAGTGGAGTGTTATGTTACTGAATTTTAATACATAGCTACTGACACGTGCTTACACTGGAAATAACAAGGTCAAAATATATGCCTTGCACTGGGAGTGAAAAATGGTGATGCTTAGGAAGTTCCTTAGTTGATTCTACATGTGCCAGCTATTAAGCAAGATCTCCTTCTTGCAAAAGAAGACACGTTTTGAATTTAATGCAGCATTTTCCCATCTTGAAATAGCCTCTAGTCACCCTCTGCCTTCAGTAAGGAGTTGCCAGGGGCTTCCATCCCTTTCTCCAGATGATGTTGGGAGCTAAAGGCAAGAAAAGGGAAGAGGAAAAGTTAAATTTAAAAGTGTTCATGCTCACAGAAATGAGATCTGTTCTTCCTGAGATTATGAAAAGTCACGACACAACGAATTCTCCACTCATTCACATCCTGTACAATCCCCTCAAAACATGTAAATACATGCACCATTTAGTCATTACAAATACATAAGTTCTTCCAAATCTTGGCATCGATTCAAATACATTACTTCTTTCAAAATTTGGAATCAAGTGTCATCTTTACATCTATAATATTTGCTGAAACTAAACAAAGCAGAAGAAGTCATGATCGTTGAAAAATGGCCCTGAAGGGAGATAATAATTATTGAAAAATGAGTTGTTCAAAGTATGGGTGTTTTTAATGTCCCAGATTCTCACATATAAAAATAGTCTGTTACACTATTGCATTAGCCTAGCTGAAATGCCAGAGCTGAGTATTTCTGAAAAGATAAGGATCTGTGTTTCTTTAATTATTTCATAATCCAAAGAGGTGTCATGTGGAATATGTGTACTTATGCTTGAAAAGGACAAGAAACCTACCGCTTAAAGATTTTTTTCCAAAGGGAATTTTCAGATTTCTGAAGAAGTCAGTGTAAGTTCACTTGTAATCACATTCAGTAGCTCCTGGATGTGTCGTAATCAAGTGATCTCTTCTTTATGTGTATTTAAGCAGATGGAATCACTATCAGTTCTCTAATTTTCCTTCATAGCTGTTTTTTATTGCTTCTCAGCCTTTCTGTGGAAGCTGCTGTGCTCTTTCAAAATTCACCTACTATTTCCCCTGTAGATTGGGTTTTTAAATGAATTTAGCAGCAGAAATTGGTGATTAACCCATAATTTACAGTCTGAGAATAGAGAAATTCTGATTAAAAAATATGATACCAGGGACAAAGCAGGTCACTGGGAGAGAACACTTTGAAATTCAGTCCTGAATTGAGCCAGCAATTTTCTATGTGGTTTTAAACGTGTTGCTTAACTCCTCTGTGGCTGAGTTTACCCATCTGTTCATAAAACATATAACCCATCCAACAGAGATGCTACAATGTTTAATTTTTAGATTAACTTGCAAGCTTTGATTTCTATAAATAAGGTTTTCTCTTAAATCTTTGCTGGGATTTTAAAGATCAAATTAATTTGGAATAATTTTTATGACGCTTTTGTGGCATATGATATAAGCAAGTAACAACCCTTTTCAAAGGTCATTAAAAGTGCCTTTAGTATGCTGTTTAATTTAAATATCTGATGTTCATAATCTCACAAAAAAGTTCTTCAAGCTTTCATCTGATCTTGTGGTTAACGGTGGCACAGCCTGCAAAGAATATTAATAACTTTCCCTATGTCACAGAATATGCAGTTTCCTGTAAACTTTATTATGAATTACACAAAATCATCCTTAACCCCAATTTAATCCCATAAAATTAGCTTTGCAGTTTTTATTAATCATTAGAGTGCCTTCGTAAGTGCAAGGCTTCTTACTTCTATGATGGAAATCAAATTATTTTTAATTGTGTACAGAAGAGTGTATTTCATAGTACTGTTTATAAATATTGTGATCTTCTAATTTATGTGGTTATGACAGAACACTTGAACCTCCTTTTAATTTTTTTGGTTTTATTTTAACTGCCTGTAACAGGTTTTTTTTGCAAATACAGTTTTGTAGTGTGTATTTTGCTCTTGTTATGATATTTGTCACAGGACTAATAAATTCTGCTGCTTACTCTCTGATCTACCTTGATGCATTATGAAATGTCAATCTAGGACTTAGCTAGGCTAATGCCCCTTTCACATGGTAAACCACACAGAGATGCCTATATAGGCACTGGTAAAATCAGTGCTTTGCCCGTAACTTTTGTTTCAGTGTTTGAAGCCTTCTTCCTCTTCTACTAAGGGCAAAATATAGGGAACAACATCCTCTGCATGCTGCACAGTTTTGCAATAAGAAGCTGCATATATTTGAAACTAAATTTTGAATCTGTAATCCTTAGATATGAGCTTGCCAATACCAATTCCTAAAGTCTCCAAGATCTCCCCTGAAGCCCCATCATCTGTTCTTTCTTTCTGGGTTCTGATCCATCATGTCCTCTGTAAGTGTATTGCACAAATATTGGAGGTTTTTATTTCCTCAGCTGTTGGCTACCAGCCATACTCTTGTATGTCCTAAGAGCATATTAGGGGCATAGTTGGTTTGTTTCTTGGGGATACAAGCATCCATCACAAGAGATAGTCATACCCCTGTTTTGTCTACTCAGATAGGGAATGTTTCACTGTCTTGGAACTTCTGTCTTAGGAAAATTTGGCAGACTCTCTGGTACCCAAGCAATGAGATATGGGGAGAGAAATGATTTCTGCTCCTGAAATCTATAGTTCATTGGCTGATGTACTTAAATCCTGCTACAAAGAAATCTGGGTAATCCAATGACAATCGCAGGAGGTCTGATGTTAAACTGGTATGCAACAGAACCACTGCAGAAAAGGATGGTGGCTTAAAGACACAGAGAAAATATGAATATTAGAAGGCAATCTCATTCTAAGTGGGGTCATCTGAAGTTCATGGACAGTGGCAGAGGGTGTTGTAGAGAGATGACAAAATGCTGAACTGCTTATCCTATTTCCATGTCCCACGGTCTGCACCAGTGATGCTATGACTCCCATGTTCCAGCATTCCATGTCCAGTGCTTTCTGGGAAGACTGTTCCTCAACCATTGCTCATAATTTTGAAAATAAGTTTGACACAATTCTATGTATTTTCTATTTTATAAAGACATTTCAAAAATGTTACAGAGAAATTTTCTCTCAGTTCTTTAGATGTATCATATCTGGGTGTCACTAATTCACAACAGAGGGGGACATTGTTATTCAAATGCAAATGTTATCAAAATCATGGAATGATGCTGCCAGCTATGCCCTTTAAGCATGAAAACATGGTTTCTTTTAAAATTAATGTAAACCTTCCCTAATACAATTACACTTGTGGGAACATTTCTCAGAGAGAACACAAGCCAGTTAACCATTTTTTATGATGATCCTTTATAGTTTATTATAAATCAGCTATAGATATTGTTCCACTTAAATTGTTATCTGCTACTGTCAGACTAGGTCTTTCACAGATGAATCTTATCAGAATAAAGAGCTGACACCACTTTCTAAACTGAACTGCACAAGTCAGGGTTGCAGTCCATAATTTCCTGTGTCCTCCCATACCCTTAATACCTACTGGGTGAAAACTGTTACTTAATTCATTTGGCACTTTCGTCCATTTCACTCTTGAAGGAGATAAGTGGAACTCAACTTCTTTTGAGTCAGACTAGATAAAACTGAATATGTAGCCTAGGAATCTTGGCAAAAGTGTATGTGAACTCTATTTAAACAAATAAAAAAAATTGCCAATTCATTTAAAACACTTGAGTGTCTTATATGTGAGGGAATGTTGGGACAAGGAAAGTAATTGAGGTAAGACCTGTGTTCTGTTCAATACCTGTAGTAATGTCTAGATAAACTAACATTCTTTTCTGCTTTTTGAAGAGTGCCTAGAGGGAAATGAACAGCCACTGATCAGCCTTTAAATGAACTTCAGAGTCCCATTAAGTCTTATATGCTCTACAGAATGCAATCATCCCTAATAGTGACTGTCCTCAGCTTTTACAACTGAATTGAGTGTGTTAACTATAATTTTTTTCTACCTTTCTGATGAACTCTACTAAAGACCAGCAAGCAAATTTTGTCCACCATGCCATCAGCTTTTCTGATTGGAAACCTCTTTCTATTTCCTTTTTTTTAAATCAGGGAAATGCAAAGCAAGAAATGAAAGAGTGCTGACTCCAGACATGTGGAGTAGTGCCAAGTGTTAAGGTAAGAGACACACCAGAAACTACTATTCCTCCCTCTTCTTCTGCTGCTTCTAGTCTTTTCCCCCTATGACCCTCATTTCTCAGACAAACAATACATGGGCGTGAGTCCAAACCACGACGTGGGAAGTGAATTGGCCCTTCCTGAGAAGATAGGATGACCAAGTTCATAGGTAGAATTGGTTTTTAACATTTGCCAAATTTGCCTAAATCATTGCCAGTCTGACGAAGGGAGGGAAAGAGAAGAGAAGGAAATGTCTGAACAGTAACTAGTCATTCATTAGAGAATAGTGTTAACTCTGTATTGTTTAAGCGTATTAGTCATTGGATTAATAACTGGCCAAAACATTTCAGTCTTTCTGAGCCCTTGTATCTTCTGTACTGCTTTGTGCTCACACTACCTCCAAAAAGGTTGTATTTGTTGCTGTACAAAAGCCAAAATTAAACAGAAGTTTGTATTTAAAGATTCTTTTTAGTAGATGTGGATTTGTTAGGTTGAAGAGCAAACTGAATTTGTCTTTCCAATGTACAACTTTAAAAGAGCATCGCATGAGTACTATGAGTATCCAACCTAAACCTCCCCTGGCACAGCTTAAGACTGTGCCCTCTTGTCTTACTGATAGTTGCCTGGGAGAAGAGACCAACCCCCATCTGGCTACAACCTCCTTTCAGGGAGTTGTAGAGTGTGATGAGGTCTCCCCTGAGCCTCCTCTTCTCCAGGCTGAACAACCCCAGCTCCCTCAGCCTCTCCTCACAGGACTTGTGCTTGAGCCCCTTCACCAGCCTTGTTACTCTTGTCTGAACCTGCTCCAGCACCTCAATATCCTTCTTGAACTGAGGGGCCCAGAACTGGACACAGTACTCCAGGTGTGGCCTCAACCAGTGCTGAGGACAGGGGAAGAATCACTTTCCTGGTCCTGCTGCCCACACTGTTCCTGATCCAGGCCAGGATGCCATTGGCCTTCTTGGCCAGCTGGGCACACTGCTGGCTCATGTTCAGCTTCCTGTCAATCCAAACTCCCAGGTCCTTTTCTGCCTGGCTGCTCCCCATCCACTCTGTGCCCAGCCTGTAGCGCTGCATGGGGTTGTTGTGGCCAAAGTGCGGGACCCGGCACTTGGCCTTGTTGAACCTCATCCTGTTGAAATCAGACCATCCCACCAACTTATCCAGGTCCCTCTGAAGAACTCTCCTGTCTTCCAGCAGATCAACATGGCCCCCCAACTTGGTGTCATCTGCAAATTTGCTAATGGTACACTTGATCCCCTCATCCAGATCATCAATAAAGATATTAAACAGAACTGGGCCCAACACTGATCCCTGGGGGTCATAACACATGCTTGCTTGAAAGGCAAGGCTTGTTGTGTCCCATTGATAGGTCTGGTATAGTATGGCCAGTCTTCGTGAACAAAGATTCTGGGAAAGGTCTTTTACCTTTCAAGCCTACGCAATGGATTTTTTAAGTGAGACACAGCATGCGCTGAACTGAGCCCACCCTTTAATCCTAAGGTTCATCTGCCGGGGCCAAGCGAGCTTGGACAATGGCAGTGAGGTCCTCAGGACGTAGGTTTGTTTAGAGTGACCTTCTCATAGATGGATGGCCTTTACAGGGCTGACGAGTCTCCATCTGCCCGGGGGAGTGTCCCTGACCAGGAATCAAACCCGGGCCGCAGTGGTGAGAGCACCGAATCCTAACCACTAGACCACCAGGGGTCCCCAGGTCTGGTGGGATGTCTGAAAAGGGTCAGAAGACCACTGTGAAGGCAAACTTGATGGTGTGTCTTCTGTCATACAAAGGTCCTGCAGTCATGCGGAGGTGATTCTGTACCCCCAGGCTAGAAGCCTATGTTCCCATCTTCCTCATTTCCACCCTGTATTGGGAGTCCATCTCCTTAAGGATGGTATCAATGCACAGAAGCTGAAATATCAGAGCAGGCTGGACACAAAAAGCTGATGACTATGCAGGCATCAGAGGGATAGAGAAAGCAGGTAGGGAGCAGATATTTGTGAATTTAAAACAGGCAAGAAAGATCAGGAGTAGGATCTCTGCAATTACACTTTTGTATTCATAGTGGCTTGAAACTTTCTGTTTAGTGTTGCCGAGCACTCTAACTAGTTAAGGAGTTAGTTCTTATTGTTCTTTTTCATAGGATTGGTTAGGCTAATTTTCAACTACCTATAAACAATAAAGAATTTGCAATACTACAGAGACGTCTTTTGCTGCTTGAGTAGCCACTTGACAACTTGTGAAGCTGAGTGTTTGGGAGCTGAATAAATCGTATGGTGGCAGCAGAAAATTACATAATTTAAAAGAAGCTTATGAAAAGTTGAAAAAAAGGGCAATGGATTTAATATCCTTCAAGCATAGTTGCAAGGAAAAATTCGGCTCATAGGCACAAGGCCTCATAGTATAGTTTTGGCAGTGACAGTGGGAAGTGTATGCTTCAAAAATATTGAACCAGGGTAACAAAATGACGGTAGTCATAAATAAGTAAGAAATAAGAGAGTTATTTTAGTTAGAGAAATAGTTTCTGCTCTACATTTTACTGCATGAAAGTATGACTCAGTCATCAGATCTCTGAAATTGGTGATTTATTTCAACTGAATCTTAGTAGAAAGTTTCTACTACTAAACTATGACAAGATGCTTTGAATTGTACATGTAAGTGCCTATAAAGGAATCAATTTAAACTTCAGTTTCTAGAAAGTAATTCTGTACTTGTGGACTAAGAGCTACCACTTGGCAGAACATGTAGTATATAGTATATCTGTAAAGGAGCATAGAATCCTACTTTAAGTGTAGGCTTGACTGTTAGAAGTATGGATACTAGAAGCTATATAATACTCTACCTACTGGATACTAGAAGCTTGTTTTTCATAGAGAAACTGTTGGGGAAGCTGTCATGGTTTGAAAAAGCCTATATTCAATTCTGATTCCTAACCCCCCTCCCACATCTCAACCCCATGTGAGATGGGTTTTCCAGACAAAAACACAAGACTCAATATGGGGGAAAGGAATATATTACAGGACTATACAGCAAATAAATACTATAATACACTGTATACAATCTTAACTCTATATCTATCTCCACCATGACAATAATATTTACAATGGGCCAAATCTCTTCTCTCTCCAAATAAAAGTCCAGGAGAGAAGAAGAAAAGAAAAGACCCCTTTCAGTCTCTGAGCAGCAGGTCTCTCTAGGCAGCAGGCTCTCTTCTTCTCTTCCAGGCAGAAGTTGCTGGCTCTCTGCCAGCACACACGAGGGGAGCCTCCAAGCCTTTCTCGGCCCCCGTCTCCAAAACGGGGGTCTTTCCGTGGGCTGCTTGACCCCAGACACGGTTGCATCACCACGGTCATATCACGAAGCACAGGGGTCTTCGTGACGGTCTGGTATCCTCAGGGGAAATCAAGCCCCTGTGCAGAGCTCCCATGCTCTGACTCAAAGATGGCTGCCAGCTTCTCTGAAGCTGCAGCAAGGAGGGGGGGAAGCCCAAGGTCACCCCCTCCACACACATTCCTTGGCCGTCCTGCCTTATCTCTCAGGAGGCCAGAGCTTCTTAGCTCCTCTCAGCAGTGCATACTGCACTTTAGGACTCCTCTCAGTCCACCACCCCCTCCTCTTTCTCGGAGGGGTCTCTAGCGAGTTCGGGGGGTTTGGTTATCCAGTTCTTACCCCTGGAACTCTGTCTGTGCTGTGGTCTCGATTCTCTTCCTGCTGCTGCTTTTCCTTCTCCTCAGACATCTCTCTGTCTGCCCCGGCTGCATACCGGCTTATGTTGCTCTTTTGGTCCTTATCAGTTGGCTCTTTGCCACTGCTCTTCGGACGCTGCTGTGTCTACTGCTGCTCCATCTGCTCCCAGCGTCTCCCAAGGCTGCCTACCGGGAGAAATTCTCCCAGCTCTTAGCCACAGGCACTCAGCCCAGTTCTGAGTCCCTGCAGCCCCCCAACCGGGGCTGCGGGGGCAGAGCCCCTAAGGGGCCGGAGCCCCAGCTCCTCGTGGCTCAGCACAACATGGCCACCTCTTCTTCTTACAACAAGTACTACTGCTTCTTTTCCGGTCTCCAGAGATATGTTTATATTTTGCAGGAGCACTGATTGGGTCAAGCTCCAAGGGTCACCACCCCCTGGGGGTTACCACTTTCCTAGTTTCAGGGGGAAAACCTGGCTCAAACCACTACAGGAAGCAAAAAAATTTATTTCTTCATGGGCTCAACCAAGTCCCTCTACACTGAATAAAGATTGACTTTCTTCTGGGGATGAGTCTGTTAGATTCCCAGGGCTGTTTCTTGTTGGACCAATTATTGCCAGTACCTGTCATCAACATCCTAGTACCTGGAATGGCTTCACAGAGGTAACTGCTCCTTTTATGTGCTAATTCATGTTTGATTAGCACAGCATTTGCGTTTGCATTTTTGTGTCAATAGCTGAATCCACTGAACTATCCAACCATCTTTTTCTCTCCATGATTACTGCATATCTAGCAAAATATACAAACATGCTTCTGGGCAATAATTTTAAACCCCTCTTATACAGTTTTAATAGAGTTTTAATATAGTTAAATACACTAGGTGCAGAATGAAACGTACATATATCTACTATAGGGAGATCCGTGTGTTTTGTGTTCTGAAACTGCCATTTTCTATTTACAAACAGTGTTGAACGCAAGAATCAATATTTAACAAGAACCTCCAACAGTCTGTCTTCAAGTTTCAGGAGTCATGATCCAGTTTCAGAAAATGCAATTGGAGGCCCTCTGACAATTCAGAAAATAGGAAATACTGTACACAATTAAGGCTGTCAAATGTGAAAAATGGTAAGTCTGATTAGTTGGTCGCACTGTTGAAACACTGACTTTAATGATACATCTGTCTGATTTTTCCCCTTTCCAAGGAAACAGAGGAAATATCTAATCTGACTGAACCTCACTTTTAACACTCAAATATCACTGTGCTGGATCAGCATCCCACAGTCTATCTCCAGGAAAAGGTAGCATTTGAACTGCCTCGGTAAACTGACCTAGAAACAGAGCAGCTCCAGATTAGCTCCCAGACTGGTCTCTGGCTTCTCCTCTCAGTATCACTCACTCCCTTCCCTGAGTAATTCTCCCATATCACTTAGAGTCACCACAAATCTGACAATATAGACATGGGTGCAGATGTGTTTCACTCCTCACATCTGTCAAACTGTGTGTAGTATTACCCTGCAGGCTGCTTTTCTTTGCTGCTTAGCTCAACTAGTGCACATTTCTACGTCCTGTTGTTCCCTTATGCAGGACTGGGAGAGCTTTATGTTTCCAGTGCCACTGAAAACACTCCTGCTGAGAGGAGCACCTGCAGGGCAGCAATTGAGATTTCTCATCTATTGAGATGGGCTTGTGCTGAAGGCTGAGCTGTGTTAGTTTCATCAAGAACTGCTTCATACTCATAAGCACTCGGTGATGTTTTCTGCTATGTGGGACATGTCAGAGATTTGTGCTCTGATTAGATTAGTGTCTTCTTGGTTGCTGTGGTATATAGGCAGCTCCAATTCTTTCAAAAGCATCTTCTAAAAACACTGTTAGGAATTGGACCAAATGAGACACAGATCTTAAAATGCTGGGTGAGAGAAAGGTCAGAGCAGTCTGAAACCTGAATGATTAGTATGTAAAATCCATCTGTGAACTCTATTGCCATGTAACTTGTCAGTAAGAAAGCTTGATTTGAGATATCTATGCATTACAGAGAATGTATTTACTCATGTACAACAAATAAAAAAGGCTACTGATTGTTGGGGATTTTTAATTTTTTTTTTAAAAAGTGAATTTAAAAAATCTGTGGAGAATGTGGAACAGGAATGTGGCAGAGGAAATGAGAATGAATGTGAAAGCTGAAACACTGGAGGAAAGAGGTGAGGAAATGAAAGAACAAGCAGACCATGGAAAGGGACCAGGATGAGAGGCATAAACACAGGTAACAATGCCAGATGGTCCGAAGAACAGCAGAGGGTAATTTCCAGTATGAGGTTTTCAAACAAATTTCCAAGTCAAGTTGCTATGCCAAGATATGGAAAGCTGATCTGATAGGCCACTGTCATGTTAAGCAGCAGGTTATCTCCTCTTCACAGAATTACAGAATCACAGAACTGTTAAGGCTGGAAGGGACCACAGTGGGTCATGTGGTCCAACTTCCCTGCTCAGGCAGGGCCATCCCAGAGCACATGGCACAGAATTGTGTCCAGATGGTTATTGAATAACTCCACTGAGGAAGATTCCACAACCCTCTGGGCAATCTGCTGCAGTGCATGGTCACTGCACAGTAAAAAAATTCTTCCTCATATTCTGGTGGAACTTCCTATGCATCAGCTTTTGCCATTGCCTCATGTCCTATTGCCTGGCACCATCAAGAAGAGCCTGGCTCCATCCTCTTGACATCCTCCCTTCAGATACTTCTACACATTGACTGAGGTCCCCTCTCAGTTGCTTCTTCTAGAGGCTGAACAGGCCCAACTCTGTCAGCCTTTCTGTATTTCTCTAAGAGAGATACTCTTGATCTTAATAATTTTTGTTGCCCTCTTCTAGACCTGCTCCAGGAGCTCCATGTCTCTCTTGCACTAAGGAGCCCAGAACTGGACACAGCACTTCAGATGTGGCCTCACTAGGGCTGAGTAGAGGGGCAGGATCACCTTCCTTTCACCTTCTGGCAATGCACTTCCTAATGGAGTCCAGGGGATCCCATTTGTCTTTTTGGCCACAATAACTCACTGCTGGCTCATGACCAGTTTGTTCACCAGGTCCTTCTCTATAGAGCTGCTTTCCAGCAGGTTGGTCCCCAGTCTGTACTGGTGCTCGGGGTTATTCCTTCCCAGGTACAGGACCCTGCATTTTCCTTCGCTGAATTTCAGACAGTTCTTCTCCACCATATTGGGCTCATATTGTACCTTTGGGGGGCTGCTAGTTACAGGCCTCCAGCTGGACCCTGTGCCACTTATTACAACACTCTGGGTTATGTCTTTCAGCCTGTTCTCAATCCATGCCTGCTCATTATCCCAATTTTCTTGTGCCCAGTGCATCCCTTGGGGAGAAGGATGACTTTTTCAAGGAAGGACAACAAAATGTTTTCTTTACAATGGCCATCCTGGAAAGCCATTTTCCTGAAAAGTTTCCACAGAAGAAATCACACAATTTCCTTCAGAGGGAAGCTGTGGCAAAATTTCCTTCAGAGTGATCTGCATTATTTCCAATTAGCACTTTGGGTCAGAGAGCAGTATCCTGTCTGTGGTGACAAGTTAATGTTATGATCTAATTAGTAAGAGATGCCTCTGCCCAAATTAAGGAACAAACTAGACCATATGCAAAAGTCAAGAATATGGATTTAATAATAAATATAAGATAGAGAGATAGAAAGAAATTGAAAAGGGGTGGGGGAAAGAGAGACTGAGATCACCATCCCTGTAGAACATCACCTCCAAATGGCTAAACAGAGCATGAAAAAATTATGATTGAATGACTAGTGATTTCTGCTGAGAAAAGGCCAAAAAATTACTATCAGAACATAGATGATCACCACCTTTTGTATTTGAATTTGCTTTCCACAAATTCCTTTTGAAACTAAGGAATCGGCTTTTTCTTTTTCTAGTACGGCAGAATCGATTTTCTGCATCTGTTATGGTGACTTTTGCTCAGTGTGGCATGCCTCACTGTATCATCAGTTGTGAAGTCTGTTTTCTAGACTCAGTCAGGTTCTTCTGAACACAACCAGTGAAAACCTGAAGAACACCAGTGAAATTATACAGATTGTGATGTTTGAACAGGACTGAAATTGTTTTCAAGATTTTCCCCTTTTACAACCAATTTATCATAAATTTAGAGACCATGTACCATTGATATTATAGGAAAAAAACCATTTCTCAGATATTGTGAGAGTTATCTGCCTGATAATGGATCTTTGGGATATACCTTTGCAAAGGGGAGGTTGTCTGTGTATGGAATAACATTTTTTGGCTTATAAATCTCAAAGAAAACAGGTTAAAATAAACCATGAAACCCTACGATAAGTGCCTCTCACGCAATTCTGCTTTCAGCTGAGTCACTTTCACAAATGCAGTATTAAGGGAGAAGCCCAAATTCTTCCTCAGTGTCCTAAGAGTGGTTTTCAAGAGTAGAAGCTGCTAACGTTGTGTCACAGAAACTAAAGAGGAGCATGGATCCAGCATCTGTATAGAAGGTACATGCAATGTTGCTTTGTCCTGATTTTGCAAGGTCTTTTAAGGTAACATCTACGGAATAGATTCGAGCCTATTCAGTCACTGGAAGAGAATTCCTACTGCTTTCCAGCACTTTCATCTTCTATTACTTTCCCAGTAGGCTATTCTAGAATTAAACAGAGAGTGTAATAGAAGGTCTAAGAGCCTGTAAAAAGTCTACCAGTTTTCAGTTAAGTTTTAGAATTCCTGGAGTGATATTCAGAGAAACCATAGCATGGAGTTTTCTACAGTGACATGAGGGCTATGCTTCACCCTTTTCCTTAGTGCCTTGTCTTGTTTCCTGAGGTAGGACCCAGACCTTCCCAGACCTTACTGATGCAGAAGATGAGGGCACATAAAGTAAATGAATCTTCCTTTACTGTCTGTTTTATCATTGTCTGCACTTGAAACAAGAAGGAAGCTAGCAAAGAATAAGGGGTCCAAATGACGCAACTTTTCACTGACGTACTCTTGTGGAAGCATATTCTTACATCATCTTAGTTTGGAGTTGTCGTGTCACACTCCTTATTTCTCTTATGTTTCTGTTACATTCCCTTTGTAAGAAATTTACATTGCACTACAAGAATATGGTGCTGGTTTGCTTCCATAAACAGGATAGGTAACTCATGGAAGCATCTCTTCCCCACTTAAAGAACCAGCCATTATTGCCAGTAGACTGGTAGGGAGGATGTTTTTCTTCAAATTAGACTGAATAGGCTCAAATCTGAGCCTTGAACATCCTAGGAATGGTTGCCTGGGGATTCTTCTCTGCATCCAAAAGTACTTGTAAAAGTTAATTATAGTTGTTTTTTTATTTTCAAGTCTGTTATTCTAAGAACACTAAAGGGGCTAGCTGTCATTTTGTATGTGCATCTCTGACAGTTTGTCAACTAGTATGCTTTTATCAATTGCAGTGTATTTACTGTAGCTTAATTAATTACTATGTTGAAAAAAATCAGGCGTTTCTCTCAGGCTATCAAAGGAAAAAAATGCTAAACCCAACTGCCCCAAAACAGACAATATAATTTAAAATTAAGGATGAGAGTGGCCAAATGGCTTGGATGTGATCAACTTCTTTCTGATCTACTTTCTCCAGAATACTTTTTACTGTAAATCTGTATCTTTACTGTAATCTTTATGCTGTCAGTTTCCCAACATTATCAGTGTTATTAATGCATCCTTCCCAACAGCAATGCAGTAAAAGATTTTGCTGATGATGCTGCTTCTCAAAGCTCCCAGTGACTCATTGCCTGAAATGTTCTGATAACTGAGCACACCATACCCAAAACCCCTTCCTTTAAATAAACTCAGTCCACATCCAGCACCAGACCTTGACACGTGACGTGTGGTGAACAGATAATTGTATATTTAGTTGGACAAGAGGCTATAGTAGACTCAACAGAGGTATGTCAAATTTTGCCATTTTTTCTTCATTGTTGTCCTTAAATTTGGTGAAACCGTGGGATTGGAAACCATGGCCTCTTTACAACTACCTCCTCTTTGTCACGCTCTGTATTTAAAAAATGTCTCCTGCCATTCAAAAATTTCTTCATTTACAGATCATTTTGAACCTACTTGCATCTAATGTATATTATCAGTTTTCCCAGGAGCAATATAAACCCACCTCTCTTGAGTCAATCTGTTAATCTGAAAGATTTGGTTTTCCCTCTGCATTTTATTCCACTTCATGTTTTTCCAGTCAGTTTACAAGCAAATATCTGTAAACTGATTAGTCTGAGCAACTCATCTGAACCAAGGGGCCATGGTAGCCTTCAGCTATAAAAACATGGCACAGGTACTCTCACCTATGTTGATAAATTTGTCTCAGAAAGACTATTTCTGCAATAAGGCTTTAGCTAGTAGCAGAGTGGTACCATGTGACATGAAAGAGATTGCATATCTCACACTGTAAAATACTTTAGATAAAGTATCTTAGCTGGTGATACTTTGATGTGGAAATCTGTTCTGTTACACCCCCACAGACTACTGCTCTCAATTCTGAGATTATTATTTTTAAATGAAAGCTGTAAAGAGAACCTAATGAGGTTAGGCTTTACAGCTAGCTTCCTAGCAAATTTAAGATTATGTTTGGTCATCTGCCTATTTTATTGATAATTTAACCATTGAGATTTCCAGATAACACTGAAACTTTTTAATTCAGCATAAATTCTAGGATTTACCTAGGCTTTGAAGACCAAAAAAAACACAGAACCTCCAGTCTCTTTTAAAAATAAATATAAAAATTCTGGCAAGAAACTTCACTGCAGCACCAGTCACTGTGACTGTTGACATAAAGCCCGAATGGCAGATCTTTAACAGGTTTAGTGTGAAGTTGTGGGAACCATTTTTTAGGCTAGTTAGTAACAGTTCCAGAATATTCCTATTTGGTTTTGAACTCAAAAAGCTATTGTATCAGGAAGAAAGGTTGTTCTTATTAAGGTTGAGGGGACTGGGAGAAAATAACAAAGTAACTGCTGAGATTATTTTAACACTTTTTCCTTTTTTTTTAATAATTGGAACCTACAAATTCACCAAAATTTAATCTGCTAGTGAGAACAAACTGATTTCAGCTTGTTTTGCCATTCCAAAATGTACTGGGGGGAAAAAAAATTTAAAAATTGGTTTGAAAAAGTTTCAAATTCCTTTTGTAAGGCTTTTAAGAAAAAAAAACAGTTTGAAGTAATGCTGTTACTTCATAACATAAACTATAATAAATAACATGTAAAATTTGATAACTAGAGAAAAACCTTATGATAACCCAAACTGATCATGGACATGATTTCTGTTGCTGTTGCTGAAACTTTAAGTGTCACCCAATTCAAACAGAGAAAAATCTCAAACCAAAAACTGTAAAATCTTAATTTGTCCTCTTGATCTAATCTCTGAAGTATATGGATATCTATATATATTCTCTAAATTAAGAAATTATTACACTATTAAAACCACTATTCTTTATTCTTTTAAGACTTAAAAGAATCTAAATATAATCTTATTTCTAAAATTATTACTACTTCATTATTAATAGAAAGCTCTTTTATCAATCTATTTTCCTCTAAACTTGGCTTGTTTTCCTTATCAATATGGTTTGTTACTAGAAGATAATGAATTAACTGACATAGTCTCAGGGTTGTTGTAAGATAAAGAATAGTAATTTTAATAGTTTCTTGACAGAAAGCCATGTCCATAATACTGAAGGACAGTGTCTTTTTTAAAAATATTCTATTTTTCTTCTCTAATGTATCACTGTATTTAGAGTTCTCATCCCTTTTATGCACAGGGTGGTATGAATTATATATTTTCCTGAGGCATCAAAATAGTATTAAACATGACAACAGTAGGAAGCATCTACTTGTCCATGAAGAGTGTTAAGAATCTAGATATGCCTCTGTATTTGCTAGAGTACATTTCTATTTGCTAAAAGACTTTCTATTTAGTGTTGAACCAGAAAGACAACAAAATCCTGGCACCACAATGAATTGTGTTCAACAGGCTCATATTAATGTTTATCTTTATTTTCCTTGAAATTTTTATTAACTGCTAACAAAATCCTAAAGCAAAATATGTAATATGTACAGTTTTAGTGTAATTTAGTACATAACACCACATACTTATTTGCTAGAACTGTTAACTTTTTAAAAATATTTCCCAGAATATTCTTTAAATGAAAAAAGGAAATACAAGAATTAGGCTGTGCACAAAAAGGTGACATAAAAAGATGTTCCTACTGAGTCTGAATTAGTGTGTAGTATATTACTGAAGCGGTTCTGGCTCTTGATAGGTATCCATAATTAGTTATGTATGTACTGGAGTACACAATCCAAAAACATAGAGTAGACATTCCTTATTTAATAAAGTATATTGAAAGAGTCTGGCAGAATTGAAAAGCAGTATCTGTAAATATAGGATGGAATATGATGTAGAATATAATTCACATAAGTTTACTATAGAATATATGTATAGAAAATATGGAATCCGAAGGCAACCAGATATGGCAATAATGGATATGGTATATATATCTTTGGATTTGAGACAAAAATAATCCTCAAAAGGGGAAGTGAAGAGGGAATAATTTTAAGTATGTAATTTCACAGACATTAGAAACAGCTTAAAAGTCTATTTGTATCAGAAGCCATATTGAATTTAAATCTGGGATGTTGGTATTTACAGACATATCCAAATATATGTGTGTGCATGTGTACATATGTGTAGATTTTTCCCTTATTTTTTGTATTTTTCTATTTTTTTCATTCATGTAGACATGCACACACACAAAACATCAAAAGCTGATGCAACAACAGAACACTGGTGACATTTCTGTTGAGATGGTATGCATTTCAACAGAGGTTTTGCTCAGTAATTGAAAAGAATAAAATTGTGCTTCTTTAAAGAAACTAAAGGCCAGATGTGATTTTGCAATATTTATCAAAGATTAAAATAGTTTTAAATGGACAGTCCAAAACCTCTGATCATCCAAAGTCACCGAATGTTTATCAGCAACAGCTAAAATTTTGAAAAGACAACATAAATTGCCCTGCAGGCTGTCTCTGTGCCATGTTAATGATTTTATCAATATGCTGTAATTTTTAGTATTGATTTACAGGACATACTTTTACACTTAGATTCCTAATTTTCAGATTATACCAGCAAACACCATATGCTGACTATTAAGTTTGTTCAGTTTTTATCACTCCTCAAGTGAGAATGAAGCAGACTCTACACTGTTATTTAACTTTGCTTATCTTTCCACTGTTGTTGAGCATTTGCTTACTGATTTTCCTTTTTTACTCATTTATGTGCCAGCATTTACATACACTATGTTATTTTGTAAAGTATTAAATATGTTTTTGCACACATTCAAGACTCTGCCTTGTAGCAAATTTACAAAATATTCATGCATCAGAATACTTAGAAGGCCATATAAATTTAACTTTGTTTAACAGCTAAGCTAACCACCTACAAATTAACTGATGAACAGTTACTCTAGCACTATCTGGGGCCAAATGTATACTATATATCTTGACTAGAAGCAATGTATCATAGCACCATTTACTCTGCAGAAACTATTCCAACACTAGTTAAAAATCACTCTTTGTATGTTAATTATAAGTATTAATTTACAAAATATCTACAGTAGGTTTACATGTATGTATGGATCTTAGTTTTGATAAAATTTGAATGACTAGTTTATAATTGTCATGTCCAGCTTCACATTTTGATTATGTTTGCTCCTGTCTTTGTCTTATATTTAAGAGAAATCTCAGGGTCACATACTTTAAATAAAGTGGAAATTAGATTGTTGTCACTCTAACGGTGATGGGAATGTCTGCTACGACAGGGAGTGGATCCTATCAGGTGACTGGAATAAAAAAAAACATTTTTTTTGCTATGATTCTGTACACCTTTCTTTCAAATACCAAAATCCTCTTGAATATGGTCCTAAAAAAGAAAATCAACTCCCATAATTTCCATCTTCCATGGCATAAATAGAACTGATTGCTATCTACTTCTAAATATTTGCTCTGTTGTGTTAGCCCAAATTCTATTAAAACCAAAACTAATCATTTCAGCTGATCCTAGATGAGTAGTTGATGTTACATCAGTTTAATATAACCATGACTATATTTGTTCTTTAGCACAAGTTATGATTTACATGATCTTCACACTGAATTTTTTGGCTGTTGAAGATTCATTGGATAATATTCTAGGTTCTGAAATATGTGGTCTCTCATAAGACAAACTGATTCTGTTTAAAGTAACTTTCTGTAGAAATTGTTATCTCCAGAGAATGAAGAGTACCTAAGATTTGCAAAAGCACAAAAACGGGTGATGAACACCACAATATCACAGGATGACTGAGACTGGAAGGCAGCTCTGGAGATGCCTGGTTCAGCTTCCTACTTCAAGCAGGGCTACCTAAAGCAGATTGATCAGGGGGCCCTCCAGATGTTTGGGGGTTTTTTTTGAGTCTTCACAACTTCTCTGGGAAACGATTTCCCGTGTTTCACTCCTCTCACCATAAAAAGAAGTTGCTTTTTAAATAGAATTTCCTGTAGCTCTGTTTGTGCCCATTCCTTGTTGACTTGTAGCTGGAAATCATTGAAAAGAATCTGGCTCTATCATCACTGAAATTAGTTCAGTTTAGACTGTTGAAAGATTGCCCAGCAGCCTCTGTTAGCCAGCAGCATCATTAAATAAGAGATCACTATAAAGCCATAGAGTTACTGCATCCTGAAACAAACATCTTACACAGGTGTGACATTTTCACTGACTAGAGGAGTTGTATATGAGCCTCTAGACAGATGCTTTTTTCAGTAATAAAGTAACATCTGTCCAAATATATTTTGGGATATAGTAACTGTGACAGGATGTCCACAAAGCAAAACTGCCTAGGTTGTCTACACAATGCCACAAACTCCTCACCTAGACATCCCCACCCTTTCCTAGCTAAAGAGTTGAGCTGGGAATTACTATTTATTTTCCTGCGGCCTCAGTGAGGATGTTCAGATCCTCCTCCCCTCAGTAAATTCCTTCTTCATCTTCTTGATCCTCTTGCTAGCATTATTTGGACATCTGTTAATGGCAATAACCAGCAGGGAGTGAGAGATGGGGCCTAGTGGGACATTCCTAGGTTGTAGGAGCATAAAATGGCTGAGTCATTTCAACATTATTTATGCAATAAATGTTCTTTTCCTACATTGTGCAGAAATTAATGCAGAAGAAAAACTGAAAGAATAATTCAAACTTATATGATACCAACCAGGTAAACCCAGTTGATACGTGCCTGACATCTCTTTTATCTACTCTGTAGTTTTGCTTACTGTTTTTTGTAACCATTTGTTTGATTGTATGAGGTCACCAACTATGAGATGTGAATCTAAAATTACTTTAGGAAGTTCAGCTAGTGCCAAGTAAATGCTGATGAAGTCTGGAGAAGGTGCTAATGTCAGGCACTCAGACTGATTCTGCATTGCTGGAAGAACTCGATGCCAAGTCAGAATGCCTGCACATCTGAGGACAATGTTATTAGGAAAAGTTAAAACCAGTGCAAACTACAGATTGCATCTGATTTTGTCCAACAGAGGGAAAGTGAGATCACTTACACCACCTAAGGCTTTAGGAGTTATTGGGAAGGAGGAGGAGGCCCTTTTTTAGATGGTGGTAATTTGGCCATCTTGAGGAAATTTAACAGCAATGGTAAATCATGTTTTGGACATTCATTTTTCTCCCCTGTAATTCAGGAGGCATCAATATTTTTGAATGAGATTTTAGTATTTACAATTTTGATTAATCAGAACTCCTATCATCATACGTGGAGTAAGACATTTATCTTTCAATTTGGAATAAGTCAAATATATTTACAAAAGTGCTCACCACCACTGCCAAAACATTGTACTGTTTCATATTGGCCATTGATAGGAATGTGTCTCTGCAGCTAAAAATGCTGCTTTACTGCAAAAGCCAGAAGGTAATCAAGGAAAAAGAATGGGAGGAAGTGACCCTACTAAAGAAATGAGATGGTTATCACTATGAGTACATGTCTCACTGGCTGTGGACTGGAACTGTCCTGTTCTTTGGATTTAAGCAGAGGGCACAGGATGTGTACTCTTAGATACAGAATGTATACTACAAACCTTATGTTCCCTTTTGCCTCTTTTTGCTTTCATTTGATGCATGAAAGAGATACTGATTTGCTTGTTGTAAGAATGCAAGTATGAACTGTTAAGGTAGTGATGACACCAAATATTTTGTGCTCTTTATCAGTAGCAAAGGAATTCAGGGGGATTTCCACAGCTTTTGTCCTGTTGAAAGAAATTAATTTGGTGGCTGTTGCAAAATATAAATGTAATAAGTGTTTCTACAAAAAAATGTCCAATGCTGTTATGACTGTATATTTCTCTACATCTACAAAAGATAATCCATACAATATAATCTGTACAATACAAGTTAGAAAACCTTTAAGTGCTGCTAACATTTTCAGGTCACTGATAAAATAGTAATAAAAATGGCTGTAGATTAAGTAACAATCATCACATATTAAAAATATCCTCTCATATATGACAGCATAGTAAAACACAAATCTGTAATGAGTGCAATTTTTACTTCTGCTTGTCACTTGTGGTGTCACATAAAACTGAGGAGACACTGTATGGGAGTCTTAAATGCTTTCCATGAGCATACTTATCTCTCCCCCTTTTCACAGGGGGAATTGCAAACACATGCCTGTTCTCTTTTCCATCCTCCAGAGTAATGTTTCTTTGGGGACCATATTTCACAGGGCCTATTTTGATCCTGTCTTCATGTTATGTTTATTGACACTATCTGAGTGAGTAGGGCTGAAAGATTTCTGATGTGTCTAAGATATTCACTAAAATCAGGAAGACAAGAAATGCAAGAAATGTATCTTTTAGATAGACTTCTCTAAAATAAAAATAAATATAGCTCCCTGTATGACATTTAAAAGTAATGACATGAATGGATTTTGCTATATTTTGTTTGTTTTGCCACAGTGTAGAATTAAAATACTAGCTAGAAATGCACTAAACTTTAACATTTCGAGATTTAAACAAAAAGCTGCATGTAGAGTAAATGTTAGTGAATACATGCATGACAGTTTGTGTTTTGCAGCATTTATGCTTTTACATTGATTCTAGCAAAGGTTTTCTGTTTAAAACAATTAACATTTTTTACAGTGTGACAGTTCAGAACTTGTAAATGTGAATACCTATAGCATTACCTTTGCTAGCATTGCACTATACAAGAAAAAACTTCTGGGGTACCAATGGCCTCTACACACATACTGTTTCTCCTACGCTATAATGTTAGTATTGATAAAAGCAACTGGAATTATGTCTGTAATTGTTCTTTTGAACCAGCTCCTTTTCTGAAAAGGATTCTTATAAAATACTTAAACTCTCTTGCTGCCATCTCAATAATAATGCTGTTAAAATGTTTGTTTTAAAACAGAGTCAATCTCACCCTTTTAAATGGATCACTTCATGTAATATCATGCTTTTCTTTTCTGTTCTTTGGAAACCTTTCCTTCACTGACTCTCCAAATCCCACTCCATTTTCTAAGGTTATATATATTTTAAAAGTTACTCTCATCTCATGAACATCTATTGTCAATGCCCATGGTTCACCTCACATCAAATAATCGTCAACTGTCCCTACACAAGGTTCTGTCCTGTCACTGCAGGGGATGTAGTGCAGATGTACGGAGATAAGATACACAAAATGGTCACATTTGAAGCTGTTTTAACTGTCTGTTACAGATCATTCTGACCCAAGAGCTTTGCCCTGGTGGGTGGTTAACAACTATGAGAAAAAGTAAAGTGTACCATCTGCCTCCTTTTGTGTTTGCCCGTAATTTGTTTTCAAGTTATTTATTCACTAAGCAGGGCTAAGAGCTTCAGTGTGGTCAAAAATATATAACGAGATAGATTTGATGGCATAACTTCCATAAACACAGTTTTATAAACTGTAGAGTAGTCTTGACACACCAGGCAGCATGGTCGGATGAAAATATTGTATCATGGCTTTCGGTCTGGCTGGAAATCTACCTGGAGGGTAATTTTAAACAACTTTGTGCCATTATGAAAATGGAAGGGGAATGTGGTAGGATTTTGCAAGGGGTGTTCTTACCCTGCTACCATTCAGTGGTTTTGTTATTGGCCAGACACTACTAGAAGGTGCAAAGAGCCAGAAATATTCTACTGGTGTGAGGTTTCGAAATCATATGATGTGGAGAAACAGTCTGGAAAAGATAAATTTGCATTTGACATGGGCAAATGTTAAGCCCTATCTTGGCAGGGATACACAGGTAGGCAGCTGAAGGATGTAGTGTTGGCACTATGGCTGCCTATGGGTTCTGAGGTGTCTGGACCATAAATTGAATGTAACACCTTACTGCCATCTTACAAGGCAAATATCATCCTGGAAAACAGAATGAAGAATAGTTTGAGATAAGTGGTGATATAACCTTTTTTCTAAGCAAAATGAGTAACAGATTATTATAGAGTCAGTTACTTCACCTTGAGGGAGACTTGGATCACTTGAAACTCTACAGTAGGACCCAACTCCTAGGCATGCAGAAAATATTTCCCACAAAAAAACTTGTAGGTTCAAGATTTTTTAGACTGAAGAAGAAACATTGGAGGAGATGTATGTGAAAGGAGTCTCAACTTTGTAAGAGAAATAGTAGCATTTCATTGAAACAATGAAGATTTGTAGGGGGTGTGTCTAAGATACTAGGGGACATACCAGGGCAAGGATGCCCAGGGGATCATGCGCCGATATAGACAACCCTATTGGTTAAGGAGGTCACATGGTTCTGGGAGATAAAAGGGAGTGCGGGTTTGAAATAAAGTCTCTTTGGTTACCATCTCACAAGAAGCGGACTGCATTTCTTTATCATATAAAGGCCAGCAGACATGTGCACCCTACAAAGATTCAGACCAGGTGTTAGGGAAAAGTTCAAAACTAAAAAGACAGTCAACCTCTGTGTAGACTCTCTGGATAGAGTAACGAGGTTTTATCTGTGTAAGTCTTCAGAGCTGTGGTAGAGAAGTAAATGCTGGGATATGGTGGTATGGTTGGTCTTACCTTTTTTATAGTAATGAACAAATAACATATTCTAGGGATCCTTCTAGCTTAATGTTGCTGGACCTTGACAGTAAATTAGCATTCACACGCAGTTCAAAAATGGCTCCTTTATTTAACAAACACAGTTAGAGTAAACATAAAGGCATAGACAGCTATACTAACATTTTTGTCCTTTGCTTTTACTCTGTTGACTACTGTTAAGCTACTAGTTTACTAAAATATAATTCTACTATTACTAAACTGTACTACATCAGATTGTAGACATCTTACAATCCTGGTTCTTGCCATTAGCTCACTATATTTATGTTCATCGTGACTGGTAAGACAATTATTCTTCCTAGGAAATTAAGGCTGAGAAGACCGTGGTTTAAACTAAAACACAGTGGAGTAAGGATAGTCTTGGTAGTAAATTTTAGATGCTTAAAAATTACAGAAGAGAATTGTTGATCCTTTTATGAATTTGGAAGAAAGGCTAAGATGTATACATTGATTCAGTGAACATTTTCCAGTAAGAGAATAATCATAATAAAATAATACAAATTTATAATCTGTCTATCAATGAAACGTAAAGCTATATATAAAGATTAATTAGCCACACTCAGTAATTTAGTATTTATCAAAAAATATGGCATTATTTTATTCTACCTGGAAATTTTGAAAATGTCTAGATACTATGAATGTTACAATTTGTTTAGATGCCTCCTCTCTCTGTTATGAGGGCAATGACTCTGCAGCTTTGGCTGAAATTTGCCCTGACACTCACAAGAATAATTCCCTTGCAAGAAGTGAGCTGTGCCTTTTGCGACTGAGAGAGGTCATATCTATTCCATTATGCAGCTGAAATACCTCCTCAATAGCTTGGGAAGGCACACCAGCCCTGGAACAGCCAGCTTTATTAAATCAGTCTTTATGTATTTGTGTGGGCGCATCAAGTAGTGCTCTGGTGTACAGTGTGGAATGTAAATTGCAACAATAAGCTAGAGAATTTATAGGGTATTTACATTTCTCAAAATAGATGTTTGATGGGAAAGTTCTTCATGTTATGGAATAATTGTCATGTGCGTATTCTGTATAGAGAACATTTCTTACAGACATCACGTTTTATATAGTCAGTTTTATGTTCAGAAGGGACTGTATGTTTCTATGGAGAAAGGGTCATTTTTGAAGCATTTTTAAAATGTGTTTATCAAAATTTAATGTGTTGGTGCTTTGTTATATATTCAGCTTCAGAGTGAAAATGCAAAATACTGAAGCTCTTGTAGAAACTAATTTTTTGCAATTATTAAAATGAAACACTTCAGATTACAAAAATTACATTTGTTGAATCTATTTCATTTATTTATAATTCGATTTCAAAAGTTTTGCTTATGACCTCTTTCCTCTCCCCAGGCTCTCTTCAAGGTGCATGGCTCCCTGAGATTAGCTCAGTTGGTTAGAGCCTGGTGTTAATAATGCCAAGGTTGTGGGTTTGATCCCTCTATAGATGATTCGCTTAAGAGCTGGACTCCATTATGCTTGTGGATCCCTTCCAACTCAGAATATTCTGTGATATTGGCGAAAAGCTCAGGCTAGTGTTCCCAGGGGGAAAATGTGTGGATGGGTCTTTAGGAACAAGGTATGCTGAACTGAGTCCTGTCATTCTTGGTGACTTTCAAACTTCTGAAAAAGGAAAGACAAATCCCTTAAGTACAGCAATCCTGAGGACGTTATTCTTTTGCAAATTTTTGGTGGTGGCTGTGAAAATAAAAATCTTTTTCCATTTGACAAGACTTCATATCAAGTTTTGAGTCCTGTCTCTGAAAGGAAAAGAACCTCAGTTTTAATTTAACTATTATATAACTTAAAGTCTATGTGATTTGCCAGAGATTTGTGATTTATAAAAGAAATTCAAGTTCAACTGCAAAATATGTGGTCTATTTGGAAGAGACTTTTTATCACAGTATATCCTGATTTGGAAGGCAGCCACAAGGCTAATCTAGTCCAACCCTTAGCCCTGCACAGGACCATCTCTTTAGAGTCACACCACGTGCCTGGGAGTATCATCCAAACACTTCTTGAACTCTGTTGGGCTCAGTGCTGTGACTACTTACCAGGGAAGCCTGTTCCAGTGCCCAACCACCCTCTGGGTGAAGAACCTTTTTCTAATATCCAGTCTAAACTTCTTCTGACACAACTCCATGCCATTCCCTCGGATCCTGTCACTCGTGACCACACAGAAGAGATCAGTTCCTGCTCCTCCTCTTCACCTCGTGAGGAAGTTGTGACTGCAATGAGGTCTCCCTTGTGTCTCCTCTTCTCCAGCTGAACAGGCCAAGTGACCTCAGCCCCTCCTCATACGGCTTCCCCTCAAAGCCCTTCACCATCTTTATTGCCCTCCTTTGGACACTCTCAAATAGCTTAAAGTCTTCCTTATATTGTGGCACCCCAAACTGCACACAATATTCCAGCTGAGGCCACTCCAGTGCAGAGCAGAGTAGGACATTCCCCTCCCTCGACTGGCTGGCGATGCTATGCTTGATGCCCCCCCAGGACACGGTTGGCCCTCCTGGTTGCCAGGGCACTGTTGACTCATATTCAACTTGCCATCAATGAGTACCCCAGGTCCCTTTCCACAGCACTGCTTTCCAGCACCTCATTCCCCAGTCTGTACATACATCCAGGGTTGCCCCATTCCAGGTGCAGAATCCAGCACTTTTCCTTGTTGAACTTCATCTGGTTGGTGATTGCTCAGTATTCTAATTTGTCTTGGTCTCTCTGCAGGGCCTCCTTGCCTTCGCGGGAGTCAACATCTCCTCCCAGTTTTGTATAATCTGCAAACTTGCTTAGTGTAGCCTCCAGTCCTGTGTCCAGGATGAAGATGTTGAAGAGCACAGGGCCTAAGATGGAGCCCTGTGGAACCCCACTAGTGACAGGTCACCAGTCTAATGTTACCCCATTGACTATTACCCTCTGTGCTCAACCCATGAACCAGTTGCTCACCTACCACATGATGTGTTTATCCAGCTGAGTGCTGGACATTTTGCCCAGAAGGATTCAGTCAGAGACAGTATCGAAAGCTTTACTGAAATCCAAAAAGATTACATCAGCTGGCTTCCCCTGATCAGCTAGCTGGGTTACCTTGTCATAAAAGGAAATCAAATTTGATACACAGGACTTTCCTCTCATGAAGTCATGCTGGCTGTGACCAATGACTGTGTTGCCTTTCAGGTGTTTTTCAGTACTTTCCAGAATAACCTTCTCCATAACTTTACCAGGCACTGAAGTGAGATTGACGGGCCTGTAGGTTCCAGAGTCCTCCTTTTGCCATTTTTGAAGGTTCACTAGCTTCCAGTCAGCTGGAACTGCTCCAGATTCCTAAGACCACTCAAAAATCATGTACTTAAGGGTTTTCTAGAAGTTTTATGTGTAGTTCCAGTGAGAAACAACAGTTTATCTCAAATACATATGAAAAAATCCTGTATGTAAGCTTCATGTTTTGAATATATTTTAGGTTAATTCAGGAAACCCATGTGATGAATTTGCTCTAGAACCTCAGGATAAAATTCATCTCACCCATCTGTAATTGGCTAAAAGTCAAATGTCTGATCTAGGTTCATTGCATTAAGGTACTGTTGTAGTCAATGAAGACAAGCATTTTCAGCAGCACTTCATTTCCTTGTCAAACGGATATGCAAAACTGCTGGAATTAACACCTAGTATGAATTTTGGATGATAGGAGTCAAATGAGATTAATCCCACTGGTTTTGCTCTTTATATTTATATTGTACATTTTGTACATTTATGGAAACTTTGCTTTGTGTTCCCACATCCTTGCTATAGATGGCATCAACATTGCTCTGTTATGTTGGATTATTTAATTACTATTGTTAAAATAAAACTCAGACCATATGGTTGAATTCAGTGGGAATACCTGCCCGAGTTTTCAGACCTTTCAACATTAGGAATGACTGAGAAGTCGCCACTCCTGGTTAGAAGTGTCAGAATAGGAATAGGACTCATAAAAGAAATTACCTCTGTGAAACATATCTTGGTGTTTTAATTAGTATTTAATTTCAGTTTTCTATTCATTTGAGAGAGAATTCGTTTTGTGAAGAACCTTGACACAGATTAAGTTTGTTTATCTCTTTGGTGCTGTAAAAATATTGATCTGGAACTCCACTTTTTTGTGGATTTGATGGTAATACAAGTATTTTACTGCTACAGCAACAGAGCCATTCTTATATGAATCCTGAAAATGTTTCTGTGTTTACTGAGCTTCTTGCTTGATGTTTTGTAATGGATTTCTGAAATGGAGGTTCCTTGATCCAGTTACTCTTAATGTAATAACTTTTAGAGACAGCACTGTAGAGTGTATCTTTGTTTGTTATACTAAATAGTTGCAGGGTGATCTTTTTGTTTTGGTATGGTTTTAGTATAGTGATCTGTTATATATTTTTAATTTGGTATAGTATATTGAGTGATATTTTTATTTGGGTGGAAACACTCAGTGGATGTCATCCACACTGTGGTGCCTTTTTCTAAGGATCCTGTGAAGTATAACTTAACCTACTGTGTCATATCAGATCTTTGGCACTTGCTCTTAAGCCACTTTCTCAGATTAACAAATATTCCTGTCTAGGAAACTGTCTAGGGTTGCTTGTACTCAATGTCCAAAGACCCTACAATATGCCTGGATTTTTCTTGTAAATGGTCCTAAATATATATTCCAGGAAAATTAATATTACATATTAATAAAGATTAGGATAATGCATTTTTCTTACTAGCTGTCATATAAGCAATGTAGAGTTGGGAGGTCTATTTAAACAAAGGAAGCAAAATTGGGGGGTTTTTTTGGCAGCAATTACAGTGTACCCAGTGACACTTCTTTTTTTTTTCCCTTAATTGTGATGGAACTGCAGTGGAAAACTTATTTGAATTAATTGTGTTCACAGTGATTTTTTTAGATGATTGACTAAGCATGAAACTCATGGAACCATTAAAAGTCAAAGACAAACCTTGTTGGAAGGCAACGTGAGGAAAGAAAGCCCAGCTTAATCCCTCATGATTCAGTGAGCTGTACAGCATGAGGGGAATTCAGACAAAACACTGGCATCAGGTAAAGGGATATTTGGGTTTTTGCTGTTTTATAGGTAAAAGAAATGATACCATTACACAAAAGATACTCTAATACAAATGAAAGATCTTGGGGCATGCTTGCAGATAGTGTCAGACTCAGAACCATTTCTATCTTTTAGCTTGTGCGGTCAAGCTGTACAAACATCAGCTCTCTGTAATTTTCAAAGTTACTTCCTTTTACTTTTTGTAAGTTCTTGTCTCAGTTTGAAAAGACTGGAATGTTTGCTAAAGAGGATGAGGTATGAGATAGACCAAACTTCTCTCTCTCAGCAATTGTAAGTTTAAAATTAAGGGTGCTTTAATCGAGGAAGTGTGGAAAAACAGAAGAAATAACAACCCTTTATTAAAAGATATATGTATATTGGCAAGAACAGTAACAGAACATAAAAACAACTGAACAATGGTCCTGTACCCAGAAGTTCCCTTCAAACAAAAGAAAAAGTCTGAATACTTCTCTGTCTTTTAGCGCAGTTCTAATCACGGTCGGCAGGGGGCGCTGTTGGGTCGCTGGAGGTGCAGAGCCTGCAGTTCCCTGTGGTGACCTGCAGGGGGCGCTGTTGGGCTCTGGCGGTCACCACGCGAGGAGGGGGTCTGGGGGGTGGTCTTGGATCGCGGGAGAAGCCGAAAGGAAAACGGAGACCCTTCCCCCAATGGGAGAAGGGCAGAAGGAAAAGCAGTTCACCCCTACGGGACTCACTGTTGTTCCCAGATGACGGTGTTCCAAGGCTCTTCCCTTCTCTCTCAGCAAGCACAGACCTCTACGATGAAAACCCAGTAGGTCCCAGATGGAGTCATGAGGCAGTGTGTGAGCCGACCGAGTCTGGTGGTCCGGCCTCACCAGGACAAAAAGCAAGAAAGACAGACTTCCAGGCCTTCTGTCCAAATGCCCGCAGACAGATCCCTGTCTCCATCCCAGAGAGTGAACTCCGCCGTCTGCCTCTCTCCCCTCCGAGCAGAGCCAGCCACCCCCTCCTAAAACTCCTCCCCTCTCCCCCCAGTCTCTGATGGGCCATCAGTGAGAAATGCAGCCTGGCTAGCTAGTTCTTTTGTAAGGCTAATTAACTCCCTTCCCCCTTTCCATTCAAACTCCATCTTTCCTACAATGGGGGGGCAGGGGAAAGAAAAATTCTCCTGAATTTCTAACTTATAACATTATCCACCCCTAATTTTTCTTTCCCATGCTATCACACTTTATCAGATTAAGTCTTTGAACTTCATACGTACATGCATTATTCTATCTACACATCCACTAATAGGTAGATACGAATACAGATACAGATACAGAGTTACATACAGATGCAGATACAGAGTTACAGCCAGTTCACTCGAAAAAAAGGTCCCCTCGAGGTATACACCAGGTTTCTCCATCTTCCTGCATCACCCACCAGGTGCAACCGGGTTCTTGGGCAAAACAATCCCACGAATGGGTTTGCTTTTGCTCGAGGCAGGGCTAATCCAAACCCTTTTCCCTAACATACCCCTCATGTGAATCACTGGGACCTTGTCTCCATCCACGGTGTGGAGGGACTCTGATTGGGCAGGGCCGGCTCGGTTGATGGAGCCTCTGGTGTTGACTAATCATGTAGCCTTTGCTAGATGCTGATCCCAGTACTTGCATGTCCCTCCACCCAATGCCTTCAGGGTAGTTTTCAACAGTCCATTATGCCGTTCAACTTTCTCCGCAGCTGCTGCATGGTATGGGATGTGATACACCCCCTTGATGCCATGCTCCTTCGCCCAGGTGGTAACTAAGCTGTTCTTGAAATGAGTCCCATTATCTGACTCGATGTGCTCTGGGGTGCCATGTCACCACAGGACTTGCTTTTCAAGGCCCAGGATGGTATTTCGGGCAGCGGCGTGGGGCACTGGATGCGTCTCCAGCCATCCAGTGGTGGTTTCCACCATGGTGAGCACATAGCGCTTACCTTGGAGGGTTCGTGGCAGTGTGATGTAATCAACCTGCCAGGCCTCCCCATATCTATACTTACTCCAACATCCACCATACCATAGGGGCTTCAGTCTCTTAGCCTGTTTAATAGCAGCGCAGGTCTCACAGTCATGGATAATCTGGGAAATAATGTCCTTGGTTAAGTCCACCCTTTGGTCTCGTGCCCATCTATGGGTGGCATCTCTGCCTGGATGGCCTGAGGCATCATGGGCCCACCGTGCTAGGAACAACTCTCCTTTGTGCTGCCAGTCCAGATCCACCTCTGACACCTTGACTTGTGCAGCTCGGTCTGCTTGTTCATTGTTGAGATGTTCCTCATTGGCTCCGCCTTTGTGCACATGGGCATCCATGTGGCGGACTCTCACAATCAACTTCTCTGCCCAGGTAGCAATGTCTTGCCATGTATCAGCGGCCCAGATGGGTTTCCCCCTGCGTTTCCAATTGGCCTTCTTCCATCTGTCCAACCATCCCCACAGAGCATTGGCTACCATCCACGAGTCAGTGTAGATGTAAAGCTTTGGCCACTTCTCCCATTCAGCAATGTCCAATGCCAACTGGACAGCTTTGAGCTCTGCGAATTGGCTCAATTCACCTTTCCCTTCAGTAGCTTCTGCAACTTGTCAGGTGGGGCTCCATACAGCTGCTTTCCATTTACATTTTATTCCTACAATGCAACAGGAACCGTCAGTGAAGAGGACATAGCGTTTTTCTTCTTTTGGTAGTTTATTGTATGCTGGGGCTTCCTCAGCCCGTACCACCTGCTTTGCTTCTTCTTCATCTGCTAGACCAAAACTCTCACCTTCCGGCCAGTTTGTGATGACTTCTAGGATGCGAGGAATGCAGCCTGGCTAGCTAGTTCTTTTGTAAGGCTAATTAACTCCCTTCCCCCTTTCCATTCAAACTCTGTCTTTCCTACAGTGGGGGGGCAGGGGGAAGAAAAATTCTCCTGAATTTCTAACCTATAACAGTTCTACATTTCTGTTTTAAAATAAGTATATGTCAGCAGAAGCTGAAATACAACACTATATAAATGAAAAAATTGAAACTGAGAAAGAGTTTTCAGTGAATAAAAATTAACCCCTAGATTTCTGTTAGTTCTGTCAGGTGTCTCATATTGGAGACAGAAGGCTTGATTTTCTAGAGGTCAAAATGAAGAACATAATTCAAGAATGAATGGTAAGAAATTAATAATACAGATGATGGCTTGAAAAATCTTTTTAGCTTGCCATTTCTGAGAAGCAGTAACAATTAAAAAAACAGGGATATAGATAAACCTATTCCAATTCCTTTCCGTGATTATAATATTACCCACAAAAAAGGGTAATTTACCTGAAAAAATTGATGTTTAGTTTTCTTTCATCATATGCAATTGCATATGCATACAGAGAAACAAACAGTGCAGTCAATCACTGTGAGTGTGACAGAGCACTGGAACAGGCTGCCCAGAGAGGTTCTGGAGTCTCCTTGCTTAGTGATATTCAAAACCCTCCTGGGTACAATCTTATGCAACCTGCTCTGGGTGAATCTGCTTTAACCAGGGCATTGGACTAGATGATCTTCAGCAGTCCCTTCCAATCCCAACCATTCTGTGGTTCTATAAGTGTGAAATTACTGTATGGTTGGATAGCATATTTTAGTATCAAAATTTTGAAAATGTCAGAGAAACTGTGTCCTTATACGATCTAGAGAAGTGCTTGGTCTCCTATAACAAAGCATGAATGACCAAATAAATTTCAATTGCCAAATTTAATGTATCCAGGAAGTCTTATTCACTATACTCCTGCATTTATATAACAGTCCAAGTATATCTTTTCAGTGACTTAGAAGGGTATACAAGGTGAAACTTAAACCAACAGAGAAGAAATGCCAGGGGTTAGGAAGTTGGAGAAATTATGAATTCTAAGGGTGAAATGTTTTTTTGCAGACAAGTTGTTTTGTATAAGTGGAAGGAATTTTTAGGAGTCTACTTTGTTCCAATTACAGAATTAACTTCCTCAAAAGTCTGTTCTTCTGTTGGCAAAAACCAACCAACCAACCAACCAATCACACACAAAAAAGTAAATTTCTTAAGCTTCTCAATTCATTCAGTGGATAAAATATGTTCCAGGACAATGCTGTCAACCAAATGTTGCTGTCATCTTACCAGCAGAAACAAACAAAGAGAGCATAACTATATCGATGAAATTGAGACTTAACATTTATTTTGGAATAATGAAAGAGGGGAACTTTTTTGCAGTCACTCTGAAATTCAGCAAACTTTTCTCAGCTGACTTGGTAGCCTGTTGACAGCCATATAAAAATGAGGGCTGTCTTAATAGGAAAGACAATGTCATCATGCTACAAACTCTGTGAGAAAGCAGAAAGATTGAAAAGACCTTTTGGTCTGTTTTGTGGGTGACCTGTTAAGGGGACTGCAGTACTCCATTTTTCAGGCTTAGTAATTGTCCTGAAAGTAAATGTATACTTTTTCTCCTGCCCATCTAATATGGCTTTTAGGAAAAATTATTGTGTAGAAGAACACAGAGAAACAGGATAATTTCAAACTGGTTTCCAACTGAAAAATGAGTTTTCACCTAAGTTAATATATCCAGAGAAATCTCTGCTTTCTTCAGCTATTTTATTTTTTTGTTCTTTCATTTCATCAGAAAGCTCGGAGATGATTTGTCAGGAAAAAAATCCAGTACAAGTGTTCAGATTTTAAAAGATATTTGGGTCCTCCATGGCCATCCATGTTAGGAAGAACTAGAAACCTAAATCTCTTTAAAATATGTTACCTGTGATACCTCATCTCTCCCAAAAATAAAATGGTGAGGAACACAGACAATGAATACTTCTGGAATTGATTTTCTGACAAAAAGCTGTAACTAATCAGGAATTACATGCTGCGGTAGTGATAGACATAGCAGAAAATGCACATATCCTTGTTTGAAAGGTTTCTATTGCAATTAGTAGGTTTTGATGTCTCTTGGATCTTCCCCTGCTTTTGAAACATATTTTGAGAAATTCAGGAGGCATATTTGAGCTGAACATTTTATATTGTACCTACCCTGTTAACATTTCCCCTTCTTGGGATACTGGGGAGTGGGAGGATAGGTGATGGTACCTAATGATGAGTAAACTTACCTGGACTATGTATAAAACATGACAGAAAATTGTTTTCAAGATAAGAGTAACTCCTGGGTGATAGCTCAGGTCTGCATTTCTGCATTCGCAAATATCTATCATTGAGTTCTTCTGTGTCTCAAAAGAGGACAAGGAGCTTTTTCCTAGCAACTAACATGGCTGTAAATAAGAATTTTACATTGAGATTCAGCTTTTGAATTGCACAATCCTGTCACAAAGCGTCTCTCTAGTGTAGTTTGGTTCAGAGTGTGTGTTTTCATCATAAGGGACACAAAGGAACCTTTCTTTAGCAGGGTTTAATGATGAAATGGAAAGCTATATATTTTGGATTCTCTGAGCACAGTAAACCTCGCTCAGATGAAGACAATTGTCTGAGCATAGTACGAGGTGTCCCCAAAATACCAGTTTATCCTTAAACTCCTGACTGTAAAGCAAGTTATATTTTCTTGCTTTTTTTTTGTTTTCTTAGGATCATGTTACAAGGACATTAATAGTTGTATGTTGGTTTCTGCTTTTTGATTTTTTTTTGCAGCCTCCCCACATGCATATCAACATACACATAGACATTAATGTATAACCAAAACCATATTCTGTCCATTGTTTTGTTCACCAGACTTAAATGAAACCCAAAGTATATCAACACTTGTATAAAGGTGGTGATTTCCATGCTTAGGTGATGAGCCCTCTACTATTTAATGTGATGTTCACTAAGGTAATTCTATTATTTCTTCAATTTCTCTGACTGAAGTCTCTTCTGCCAAATATTTTTTCCATTAGTGGCCACTGACAGGTCCTTTTAAGTTACTACGACTCAGGATAGCAGGAGTTCAGATAAAACCTCTTGGTTTGCATGATAAAACCTCATGGTTTGCATGATAAAACCAAAAAAAAGTGGTGGTGAATGGTGCTGCATCCAGTTGGTGGCCGGTCACTAGTGGTGTCCCCCAGGGATCAGTGTTGGGTCCAGTTCTGTTTAATATCTTTATTGATGATTTAGATGAGGGGACTGAGTCCGCCATTAGCAAATTTGCAGATGACACCAAGTTGGGGCCCATGTTGATCTGCTGGAAGGCAGGAGGGCTCTTCAGAGGGACCTGGATAAGCTGGTGGGATGGTCTGATTTCAACAGGATGAGGTTCAACAAGGCCAAGTGCCGGGTCCTGCACTTTGGCCACAACAACCCCATGCAGCGCTACAGACTGGGCACAGAGTGGCTGGAGAGCAGCCAGGCAGAAAAGGACCTGGGAGTTTGGATTGACAGGAAGCTGAACATGAGCCAGCAGTGTGCCCAGCTGGCCAAGAAGGCCAATGGCATCCTGGCCTGGATCAGGAACAGTGTGGGCAGCAGGACCAGGAAAGTGATTCTTCCCCTGTCCTCAGCACTGGTTGAGGCCACACCTGGAGTACTGTGTCCAGTTCTGGGCCCCTCAGTTCAAGAAGGATATTGAGGTGCTGCAGCAGATTCAGACAAGAGTAACAAGGCTGGTGAAGGGGCTTAAGCACAAGTCCTGTGAGGAGAGGCTGAGGGAGCTGGGGTTGTTTAGCCTGGAGAAGAGGAGGCTCAGGGGAGACCTCATCACTCTCTACAACTCCCTGAAAGGAGGTTGTAGCCAGATGGGGGTTGGTCTCTTCTCCCAGGCAACTATAAGTAAGACAAGAGGGCACAGTCTTAAGCTGTGCCAGGGGAGGTTTAGGTTGGATATTAGGTTGGAATGGGCTGCCCAGGGAGGTGGTGGATTCTCCCTCCCTGGAGGTTTTTAAGATGAGACTGAATGTGGCACTTAGTGCCATGGTCTAGTAACTGTGGTGGTGTTGGATCAAGGATTGGACTTGATGATCTCGGAGGTCCCTTCCAACTCAGCTGATTCTATGATTCTATGAAAACCTCATGTAGCTGCATGATAAATTTATCTTCACAATCTAACAGAAGAGGGAGAAAACTGTACTGCAGTGAAATAGCCTGTCTTTTCTGCTTCTCCTACCTACTGAAATATTCAGATAACTTCACAGCAGAGAGTAAGATAGGACCAATCTCAAGCTACCGTTTCTTCTAAAGACTGCTATACATCTTAAATTACTTCTAAGTCTTAAAGTATGTAATGAATTTATATTTGGCTTAAAAAAAATAAAAGAAAAAGAGGTGGTTTTAACATTTAAAAGTAACTTTTCATCCCTCCTGTGTTTATATTCAAAGATCAGGAATATAATCTGCTGACAACAAAAGGAGGAGCAAAAAGATATATGAAACTTGACTTCATTTATACAGCTCATTTCACTTCATATATCCCAAAGCATTTCTGAAATTATTTGCAAATCAGCAACAAATGTCAGCAGTTATAATGAAATATTTGATCAACCTGTGCAATAAAGAGGTCCCGAGGAGTTTCTACTATCCTAGTAGCACTGGAGGAGCTCTATTACCAACGAAGAGTGCAGCAGGCATGATGCAGACCATGACACATGCAAATCTACTTCTCTCTGTTGCTGTGCTTTTCCTTGATCTAGTCAGGAATATAACATACATGCAAAATTCCTGGGGCTGCTCACCTGTTTTAGATGTATAAAGCTAAATATATCACATTTTAGAAGATATTCTGTCTTCCTCTTTCTGATGCAAATCTCAGAGTCTCTAGTTTGAGCGCTAGTGTAGCAGCAAAACCATTCTGCTGGTATTTTTGATATATCTCTGTTTCTATGAATTGCTCAATCTTGATACTCTGTTGTTGCTACTTGGTATCTGCAACATTTATGCGTGCAAATAATTGTCATAGAGAAAAGCTGCTGGTTCTGGAAGAATCAGCCCATTACTCTGCGAGCTGCTTTTTAGGAAGCTTTCCATGAGCAGGCATGCTCTCCTGTTCTGCCTTTATGGCACAAGGCAGAGCTGATCCTGCCTAGGGCTGCTGGCAAGTATAGCTCTGCAAACATTCATTAGTATGACAAACAGAATACTGAGGCAAAATGAGGACAAAATGATTGTGCAAGTAGCTTTAACTGAGGTGAAAGCAGCACTCTAAGTTTAAGTCATTTGGCTGGCATCTTAGTACCAGAATTCAAATTCAGTATTCCTAACAATAATTTGCAGTAGTAAAAGTCAGATAGTGCCAGGCTTAGAAGTGAACATGGACCTGATAAGAAGGCTATCCACCATAAAGAGGGAAATTGGTGAAATGTGAATTATTAACTCTTATCTACTTACTATTTATTATCTTTTATGTCTTTATCTATTCTATTTCATCCCATCACAAATCATAATTGGAAATGACATTCCTATGCCTGAAACTATGAAGAAAAATATGCAAAATTAGTTGCATTCTAAATAAACAACAATAACATTGTCCTTAGGATTTCATTTCATGTTGTCCTTAGGTCTTAAAGACCCTCAGCAGAGAGAAAATTAAAAAGTCTGCAGAAATTGGAGCTTACTTTCATGTTGGTTCACTCTTCTAGGTTGTGAGTGACTGCATTGAAGGGGAAAGAAGGAGAGGGAAAGTGGAGGGGAGAGAGGTGACTTTCTTGTGGTCTACCTATAAAAGGCTGAACTGGAATTTCTGCTGCAGCAGGCTTTTATCAGCCTGCCTTTATTGTCTAAGCAGCAGTAGCTCTGTTTTTATAGGGTTCGGAGTGGAGCTGGCTGGCTACTATTTAAAATTTTGGAATTCTTTTTTATCAGAAAAAGACTGATGAAAAGAAAAATATTTTCTGGGAAGTCATGATGCCTAAAAGAAAACTGAAGGAGAAAAAAAAATCCTCCAAGGCAACTTAATTTTTGGAGGTAAGGTGAGGGAAGGTTTAATGATGCCTCTAAGGCAATGGGGTTACAAGACGTGTGCAGCTCCCCAATCCAGTGTTACAATTTTATAATACTGTCTGTCCAAACCCTGATTTTATCCAACCCCCGGCCTTTACCCTAGTCCAGCCCTGGCCCACCTCCTGGGAATTGGGTCTGGGGTCGTCCTGGGACCCTTTTCTTCATCATCTTGGTCTTCTTCAGAGTACGGAGTGCACACAGTCACCCAATTCTTGGTCATATCTTGCGGTTCAGGCTAGGGAACAAATGTGCCTAAACAGTAGAAGGCCTACCTAGGAGAGAGACTAAACATGCTTAAATGGAATTTAAGGGGAAGATTGATATGGGGAACATGAAATGGGGTAAAAGGGTTAGGGAATCTGTGTAGCTACTCTGCGAAAGGGTGAGGGAATAAATGCAGCTGTTTCTAAAAATCTACATTTGCTATATAACTACTTCTAAAACTTATAAAAATTAGAAAAATCAAAAACCTTAAGGTGACATCACCAGTTGTGATGAGACTCTTGTTAGCCTTTTTGTGCATTCTTAATGTTTTGAAAATTCAGACTGTTCTTGTAGCCTTCTTAAAAATGAAACTAAAGTCCAAAAGTAAGCTTTTTTTTTTACATAGCAGGATTACAGATATTTCTGCTAGTTACAGAACAGAAATACTGAAAAAATGAGATAACAAAAAAAAAAAGTATTTAATGTGATCAATCAGAAATTATTTCTGGATGTATGGTTTACATTATAATTTATATTATGATTATGTTGTGTTACGGTTTACGTTTTTGAGTTTGTCTTTATCGGAATTATTTCTGTGAAAACCTGCATCTTTTTTAAAACAGAAACATTTTTTCTACTTGATTGAGGTCACTGTGTTAAATATCAGAATTAAGAGGAATCTAATGTTAGCAGATAATTTACCAGTATACTGGAGCTATTTTTTTCTTACAAAATGTTAAAAGGGTCTTGTATTGAGAATTTTCTTGGGGTAACATATAAGAAATTGCTTTAATGTTCCAGTAGTGTATTTTTTTAAAAATATAAATTTTTGATAACTTGATGTACCTCAGTGTTATGGAACTTAATGATGAGATATCCATACTGGAAAGAAGCAGTGAAAATTAGCCTGCCCAGCCTCACAACAGGGCCAGCTGTGAGGTTGCATTAGGTTACTCAGGAACTGGCTCAGTTGTGTTTTGAACATGTCCAAGGATGGATACTCAGCAGCCCCTGTTGACAGTGAGCTTCCCCTGCTGCAACCTGTGTTGGTAGCCCCCTACTCTCACTGTGTACCTCTCGGAAGTGCCTTAGGTAACCAAAACCGCTGCTAGATTCCTCACTTGGACTTCTTTTCTTCAGGCTCTTTTTCGGATTTTCACACCAGTTATTTAAGATCCATGAATGAGTGCAGCACAGGATATGTGAATCTTGATGTGCTCTTGGTTTGAATCTACACCAGTACCATCCAAACACTGTTGTATGTTCCCTCTGTGACCTTGTAAAAGTAACTTATTTTGGTGATAGCTGCATCCTAATGTGGATGGAGGTACATGCCAAATAAATTTGGATTGGGAGTTGGTAGCAGAAAGTCTAAAGACACTCAACCCTAGAAGAAAGAAAAAGAGTGAGAAAAGTGGGAAAAGTTTCTTTTTTTCAGTTTAGACTAACATGAGAACAATTTGCAAAAGATTTGTTCCTATAGGTGCACCAATCTCATCAATGATTTAACAAAAGCAATAGATATGATGGACTACAGGGGTACAATTTTTATTTAAGGCAATATTTGGGGCAGTCTTCTACAATATTGATGCTACTGTAAGAAGCCTAAAGATTTAGCAGTCTAGTGGGGGAAAAATGGAAAGGTTTATATATAATATGCTTAGAATCAAACTGTATCCACACCAGCATCCAGCCTGAAGTGATTTATCTTCTGAATAATGAGATTAATAATGAAATGGCCTAGGAGCAAAATCATGTTGTGTTTTACATTCCTTCATCTTGCCCAGTTATCTCTACATGACTAAAAAGAACACACAGAAATTATACTGAGAGTGGGCTACATGACCACCAAGAAAAATGGGGAAAATTGTTACATTATGGTCAAAATATATAAAGAAAAATTAAATTTTAAATCCAAAAACTTCGTTCTCAGAGGAAAATAAAATATTTTCTAAAAAGGCAGTTTTAACAGAAAGCAGTGTACTGTCACAGATTCAGAAAACTACAAGCCCTTGCTTTCTCTAAGAAGTTTTACTGGGAGAGTCAGCTTTTTATTCTACTTGCTAAGGTTCTTTTCTTCTCTAAAATTGTCACGTCAAAGCAGTTCAGTACATGTAAATTCTAGGAAGCCTAATATTCTAAAACACTTGATTGCAGATTTTTAAGACATAATAGAAGGTGGCAAAGCAGCAATGATTATATGGCTATATAATAATACAAAGATTATGTAGGACTGAGAACATATATAGTGTTGACAGCTACAATGTGATTTGAGAACATGTAAAGCAATTTCAGATATACCTCTGTGGAGTTGCTTTGACAGTGAAAAGTGGCTGTACATCGCCTCGGTTCAGACTAGTGGTTCCTTGCAAACTGTTTAAACAAGGAGGAGTTTACTCAAACTATTCAAAGCTTCACCAACATCTGTAAAGAAAATGAAAGTCAGTTTTCATGATTCCTGACCCAATGTTATGTACGTCCACATTTTTTGGTCCCACCTCTGTGCCAGAAACTACACTTTGTAATCTGTGCAAAGTATCACAGCAGGGTTTCAAACTAATTATTCACAGCTATAAATACTGTATTTGATGAAAAGTGGGGTAAATTGTCATCCTGGAATAGACTTCCTTCTGTTTACTCTGCTTGATGGATGAGATCTTCCACTGGCATAAAGCAGTGAGGGCTGGTGTTTTTAAGGTACTAGTTCACATAAACTAGGAGTTTGGCATTATGGAGGGTTCCACACAGGTGTTCAGTTTGAGGCAGATTTTGAAAGCAACCACCAAATTAATACACTAGGGTATTTGGCAGCATACTGTAAGACTACAGTGCAGATTTATCAGTTCTTTGAAACACGTAGGAAAAATCACTTTTCTTTAAACAAGAAAGTGTCAGTTTTCACAGAAGTGGTGTCATGGTTTGAGATTGGCCCCCCCTCGAGAAGAGGGGGACTCAGAGGTGATTGGGTGCCAGGGCAGTGTTCCCTGAAGAGCCAATCACCATTCATGTTGTTCGCTTCTGCTCAAAATCATATATACACAGCCCACCGGAAGCTGTTGGCAAGAGTTCTGCTGTTGGTGTCTGCTGCGTGTAGGTGTGGAAGGCCAGGGGGTGGCTGGGCTCCCTCTCTCCCCTCCGGTGGGGAGAGGGGAGCCCTTCCCCCCTCCTCCCCCAGCTCTGCCTAGCCCAGAGCAAGAGTTAGAGGCAGCATTTTGAGTGTGTGCAGTGAGGGAAGAGACTCACAGCCACCTGAACCTGACTTGAGGTAAGAGAAGAGAGCCAGGCTTTTGCAGCCAAGCCTCTTCCCCCTCCTTTTCTACAGCTAAACTGTGGAGGGGGGCTTTTCCTTTCCCTCCGCTGGAAAGTGGAGGAGAGGCTCAGCATTGAAGCTGAGCCAAGTGGACGGGCCGTGGAGGTAGGCCCGGCGCTCGGGAGAAAGAGTCCCAAGCGAAATTGGAGACAGACCCCGCCCAGAGAGAGGGAGAACGGGCCCGGAGGATGTCTCTGCCACGCAGGACAACCGAAAACCCAAGGAGAAATACACATGCCAGGACATGGACACTTGATAAGCAGAACCACACTGCAGCAGCCTACGAACCAAGGTATGAGAGAGAGAGATCACATAGCAGCAAGAGACCAAGGACTCAGAGCTATCTTCCTGGACTTCATGAGGAGGAGAGACTGCAACAAACAACTGGAACTTGGTGAGGGGGGAGTGTTCAGGCCCAGAACACTCCCACAGAGGGACTGGTTACTTTCCAACCTTGAAAAGGCTCTTTCCTGGACTAAACTTAAAGGAGGGGCTTGAAAGGACTGGTTGATAGAAATGTAATATATATAGCTGTCTTTAGTTTGTATAGTATTTATTTGTGTAAATAAATGTATATATATTTCCCCTTCCCCTATAGAAGCCTCTGACCTGAAAGTTTCTCTTTGGTGTTGGCATAAATTGTGGGAGGGGGGGGAGAAGCCTGAAAATTGGATTTTTAGATTTCTAACGTGGCTCAAACTGCCACAAGTGGGAAGAGACTCTTGAATATATTACAGTTAAAATTCACATAAATCTTTGAAATGTATCCAGTTTTAACAAAAAAAAACCCCAACACACCTGAGTAAAGAATAGTAGGCTTTAATACTTTCCTTTTTTTAGGGTAATGTAAACTGAAACAGATTCACACACTAGGCAATAATTATGTTACTCTCAGGTTTGTGAAATAACAGATTCATATGAGGTAATCACATTTCACAAATGTGTTGTGTTTCTGGAAGAATGATGGATCCTTGACAGTTTTAATGACATTGTAAGTGGTTGCCTTCCTTCAACCAAAACAACTGCATATCACAAATCTGTACAAGCATGATAGTGAATAAAAAATATAGTGTTTGGGGTTTTTTCAAATTTTTCAAATTTTTGGTAGGAATGCACAAAATTTTTTTTTCTGTTTTGTTTTTGAAATCATATGAAATAGAAAGAAAAGCATTTAAGGATAATACAACCATAGTGAAGTAATAAAATTAATTTCAGTAACAAACAAAAATTATGTCGTACCTTTGAAAACTAAGCTCCATTTACAGGAAAGGGAGCTTCATCCAAAAAGCTGTACAGCTGAAAAAGTCTTTTCAATTTTGCTAGTAAACAAATAGATCCACAAAAAATAATCTGTGTTAGTGCACAGTTGTTTAGCTCCTAGCTCTTAGACTTGCAGCAGTTATTTTATGATCTGAATGAGATTCCTAGATTCCATGGTGGCAATGTTCATGAAAAGTTTCATGCCACTACTACATTCTTATTACCATTATTAAATCTCATTTATGATTAAGATTAAGGCTCTCTAATCAATATGTAACTGTGAGGAAACAGATTGTAAGTAATGCAATGCAAGGCATTCTTTGTAGAACTGGAGACAGTTGCAGAACTACAAGATTATTCAGGTTGGAATGGATCTCTGGAGACTGTTTCTTTCTCGTCTCCCAAGCAGGGCCTATTTTTAACAGGTATTAGATGAGGGCCTTTTGCATCTGAATTTTGCATCTGAATTTTGAACTTGTCCAAGGATGGAAATTTCACTAGGCCCCTCTGTTCCTCACCTCGTTTTGGAATTTAAAGGTGTATTTATTCATCTGTGAAATAATAATAATAAAGAAAGCACCACTACTAAAACAATCACTGCATTACATCGCAGCCTGAGGTTCAGCTCTGTCCTCCATTGAAAGCACTGAAAGCAATTTTGTACCACCATCTACAGAATATTATACAGTTATGGAGGAGAGGAAGATGGGGCAGTGGGAGAACACAGGCTCTAGAAGCTCCTTAGTTTCAAAACGGCTGTTGAAGCTGCTCTGTTCTATGTAGAATAAGTAAACAAGCCACAGAAACAGAGAGTCAAGATAGAGAATAGCCTTTCTCTTTCTCATAGGAGGTAAGATATGCCTTTCTGTAGAAAAATAAATCTAAGTATCCTTAAATGTTATGTTTTTCTGTAATTGTGTGAAAAAAGCTGTGTAGTGTGTACAGAAGAGCGAACAAACACAATACCACAAGATGCTTCCATTAAGGCAGAGAAAGTAGCAAAGTGTATCTTGATTAGGACTTTCATGGACAGCAGTAAATATTAGTCATAGCAAGATTAAAAAAAAAAATCACCAAATACTAACTGAAATTGCATCATGGACTTTCTAATCATACTATAAAACAGTGCTTGACAGACTGCCTCTGTCTTAATTCTTCACATACTTGAAACTATCTCTAATCACTTTAGTTACAGCTTTCCAAAGGATTGGAATCATATGAAGTATGCTTATCACCTTTTAAATATCTCAGATCAAGTATTGCTGCTGAATTTCCTTTTAAGAATTATGTAAATCAAAAATCTTAAGAAACTATTATAGGAATTATATAGGCCTATTTTTATAAACTGTACCTTGGTTCTTTGAAGATTACTATTTTATTAAAGATAAAAGTGTTTGAGGACGCTTTGTAATATTAGAGTGATAAGTAGATATGAGTTATTTGTGATTTCCTATAGGTGAATAATCTGATTACAACTTTGAATCACTAGCTGCTCTGGCGTCAAATGCTCTTGAGGGATTTTATCTATTCCTTCATATTCTTATGCATTTTGAAATGCTATTTAGTTCATAGAGTTAAACTTAGCACTTCTGTTAAAGTATAATAGATAGTTATCTGTTTTGCAATACAGATTTCTTTGACTTATGCCTACTGCTTTGAGCTTTGGAGAGAACTTAATTTGTAAATTACTAAACCTGTGTTTTATTGATGTATTACCATTACTGACAAGCTGGGTACCGTTGTGACTAGTAACTGTTTTGTGTTTAGCTTTTGGTCTAGGATTACATAATTAACAACAAATGACATTATTAGAAAATAAAATAAAGAATTAGCTATCAGTTTACAAATCATTTAAGCTCAATTAAGATAAAAAACTCTGAGAGAGGAAGACTAAGTGAGCCCACAGTGACACAGGATATTAATATAGGGAAAAGTGATTTTTAAGAGGTTATTTGGAAAGCCATTTCCACTGTCCAGTCACTAAATTGTTTTTTCTTTGCTATGTTAATTCACCTTAGCTTATCCTACTTTGACATCCTCCCTTTTCAATGCTAGTATTTATGTTGAACAAAAAATATGCATTAGAATTACATATTTTGCCACATTTTTTGGTGAAGACTGGTATAAATAAATCAGATGAAAATAACAGGTTATTTGGAAAAGAAGAGGCTAAATTTGCTTATGTAGCCTCTCCTTCTTTACAGAATTGACAAATGAACCCTAATTTCTTTGTGAAATCTTTAATGTCATATAAATAATTGCATACTTAAAATAAAAATTATCCAATATTTAAAGACTTTGAATGACTGAAAATCCAGCATTCCTGGAGAGGTTATTTTAATGATTATACTCATTGTTGAAAATGTGCCTTATTTTTTAATAGATTAATCTAATTTCTATGACCAGATAAAATATAGTTCTGTCTACCACCAGAAAGTTCTTTTCCATGTAGCAATGATAAGATCACCTGGTCAATTCCCTGTGGATAACCAGACTAAATTTCTCTACTGTCTTACTAAAAAACTATTTTTAACACCTTAGATCACTTTTGTTGCTCTTCCTGAAATGTATGAAGCTTGAGCATCCTTTTTGCAGTTTGACAATGGCAAGTAGACACCAAACCAAACACAATGTTGTTGTACGTCCATACCTAATATTGCCTTGATATTTCCACACTGACATATCCTAGGAGTGTCTTTAATCTTTTATTTATTGTAAAAAAGAGAAGTCTGACTTCTTTTTTGTTAGATTGAGAGCACTTTATGCATCTATCGAGCAAGCTAGGAGCTGTCAGATCCTCAAAGATCAATTGTTGCCTGACTGACACACACCCACATTTACAGGTGGTGTAAAAAAGAGCAGGGACCCCCTGCTCTTCTTAGAACAGCTGCAAAATCAATCTTATTCTAAGTCATTTTAATTTTATGACTGTTCAGCAGTTAGGACCTAGCTCACTTTTACACCCTATAGGAAGGCATAAACCAGACATATGTTTACTTTTCTTTACTGCTAAACCTGTTCATTAGTCTTAAAGTACAACTGTCTGAGCTCAGCCAAATAAAGAGATATTGCCTTCCCTTTAACCCAAGTTCAGCAGTAAAAGTTACCAAGTTCCATCTTTGCCAGTTTAAAATGAAACTTATTTCTCCTAATCTCTTGCAGTTGCTCTTTTAGCCCTTTCTTCAGAAGCTGATCCAACTTTGCAAGAAATAAGTGTTCATTAAGAAGAACACTATAGTATAAGGAACATTAATTACAGCCAAAGTAAAGTGTGTAAATAGCATGGTGAAAATGTATTACCTTCACCATGTGAAAGATCAGGTATTGCAAGCCAGGCAGAGTGGCAGTATTTCTTGTTTTTTACCTATCATTGTCAACTTCTATTTAGTGTTAGTGTCATGGTTTGAGAGCCCCAAAATCCAATTCTCGATTTGTTGAAGATTGCATGTTGATTAGAGTTTTTCAAATTGTGGTGATATGTTTAAATTTCGCAAGAGCAAGGGGGTGGAGAGTTGTGGTGGGGGAAAACAGTTTTCCCCCCTGAAGTTAAGAAAAATGGTAACCCCCGGAGGGGGTGGTGACCCTTGGGGTGAAACCAATGAGCGCTCTTGCAAAATATAAACATATCACAAGCAGACCGGAAAAGGAAGTAGTTGTAGTTGTTGTTGGAGGAGAGGTGGCCATGTTCTGAGGCCATGAGGAGAAGGGGCAGGAGCCCCTTGGGGGCTCTGGCCCCCCCCAGTCCCTGGTTGGGGGGCTACAGGGACTTGGAACAGTGTAAGGCTGGGCTAAGTACCTGTAGCTATGAGCTGGGGGATGTTTCTCCACCGTGAGCAGCAGAAGTGGCAGCAAGAACAGCACTGACCGAGGGAAGGTGGCAGAGAGCCAACAGATAAGAAGCAACAGCAGAGCCGGCATTGCAACCAAGGAAAGAAGACACAGAGATCTCTAACGGAGAGAGACAGAGCAGAACTAAGCTCTACAGAGAGAGAGAGTTTGGGTAAGAACTGAACCAAAGCCCCAAACTCCTTTGAGATCCCTCCTAAAATGGAGGGGGTGGACTCCTACTGAATGGAAGTCCTAAAGTGCAGCAGCACTGCTGAAAGAGGAGCTAAGAAGCTCAGGTGTCCTGGAAAGCTGGACCAGGACGGCCAATGGAATGTGTGTGGGGGGGTGACCTTGCCCCCCCCCTCGCTGCAGCTACAAAGAAGCTAGCAGCCTGAGATCAGAGCCAGAAGCTCTGCAAGGGGCTTGAATCCCCTGAAGATAAGGACTGTCACGAAGACCCCTGTGCTTTGCGATATGACGTGGTGATGTGACCTTTGTCCTGGTGAACACAGCCCACGAAAGTGAAGACCCTCGCCTGCGTCGAAGGGCCGTGAGGGGCTTGGATACTCTCTCGTGTGTACTGGCAGAGATCCAGCTACAGCTGCTGCATGGAAGAGAGAAAGAGAAACTGCTGCCCTAGGGGCTGCTGCTCTGAGAGTAGAAAGGATCTCTTCCTCCTTCCCTCCTGGACTTTTATTTGGAGGAAGAAGAGATTTGATCCATTGTAAATACTGTTTTGTCATGGTAGAGATAGTTAAGATTGTATATAATGTATTGTAGTATTTATTTTGTACAGTTATTGTAATATAACCCTTTCCCCCCATTCTGAGTCTCGTGAGGTGTCTGGAAAACCCATCTCACACTGGGTCGAGATGTGGGAGGGGGGGCTAGGACTCGGGAATTGGATTTTGGGGCTCTCAAACCATGACAGTTGGGTAAAATGAAACTTATTGCATTTAGAGTATAGAAATTTGACAGAAAATAAATCCCCTTGTGTTCCCGCTGAGCCTTAGAGATCAGAGAGGGTTGGGTGTGGCTGGGCTTCATTTCAAATACAGCCAATTCAGCACTTTAAATCTGGTAATGTTCAATAAGAACCTTCACAATTGCAGATTCATGAACAGTGTGGTTTATTGAAGCAACGGAAAAACAAGTTTGGAGTTGCCATAGAAAATGCGTTTACTGCATTAGTGCTAAATCTTACAAAAAACCCTGAAAAAAACAAAAAAACAAACCAAACCAAACCAATGAAACAAAAAACCAACCCAACTGGTAATTCATTAGGCTTAACTTTACCATCAATTAAGCTTAATTTCACCCGTCTGTGCTCTGACAGATGCAGAGATGCAAATCTTACCAAAGAGACATCCCTGCTTTGGGGAGGAGAGAGGAGCAAGCCCATTGACTTGTCTTCAAAATGGGCTTGTATTCTAATCCTCTGCCATAGAGTATTTCAAATGACAATTTATACTTTGGAAGAATTGGAGGTGAGACTGTAGTCAAATGTCACTGTCATCACAAATTGGGGCCAGCCACCTTATATGTAGAAGAGGGATATTAAGAGCTACGGAAGCTGTGGGTCTCGCACAAGAGTGCCACAGAGCTGCGACAGAACAGAATTCAGAACAGAACAGAAGGAAATCACCACATATCTCACAGCTTTAGGCCTCATCCCTAGAAAACTGCAGTGGCAAGTATGACTCCTGACTGTTCACCTCTTCCTTGAGCTTTACAGAAAAAAATAATGGCTTTTATTTGTCTTAAATAGTTTTCCTCTCCAGAGCTCCAACACTGCAGTAGCACCCAACACATAAAACCATGTTTGTGGTGGTCTAAAAATGTTTAATTAGTAAGGAAGTCATAGATTTTGCATATAAGTTGTTGTATTGTATTTTATGTATGTTCTGTTCCTTCATTGGTTGATATTTGATGCAGTACCATATGTGGTTATGTTCAGCCCCTGTTTCCTATGATTGGTTGTAATTTGCATGCTCCACCTAAACCCCACCTTCTGTTCTAGTGCCTTCCTTATCCATGTTATTTAAGGCTGGAGCCATTTTGTGCAGTGCCTTTTGTGCCCTTTTGTTCCTTCCTTTAAGCTGTTCAGTTGCCCCGTTACTTTTATAATAAAATCACCTTACCAGCTGCACCCAGACAAGTTGTGGAGGTCTTTATTCAAGCGCCGACCTCTGCACATGTTAATAAATTAAACTTTTCAGCAATTGCTTTAGCATTGAGAAGATGTAAAAGAAAACTTTTTTAGTATTTTTTTCCTTCATAAGGCATATTTAAGAAGAGTAGACCACTGTAACTATTTTCATTTACTCAAGAGCATGCTATATTTAACACTCTGGGCCATATACAGAGTAGAATTTTAAAAATGGTCAGCTGAATGTGGCTTAGTTTAGGTCTTTTTTAAATTCTAGAAGTACGCTATCACTCTAGCTTTGATTTTTTTTATTAAACCACATTGAGCTAACTGTATTCTTTTTAGAATGGATGACCTAGCTTTTATCTTGCTTTGATTATAAACCAGATATGTAGGAAATATGTGGACAGCTATTAGGGTGAAGAAGAGGCTCAAATAATGAAAATATTTCTCTATGATGCAGTTACAGAAGATGCCTATATACTAACAACAGATCTTGCAGTTCTCATTAAAAGTAGGATAGAGTAGCAGTGAGGAATGCAGCCCTACTTTCATAGTGATACGAGTAAAAACACCACCACCACGAAATACCTTGAATTGCTGGTGATACCAGCACATTGATATCCTTTTTAACACAACAAAAACTTACAGATTGCAACAGTCTGACAGAAATATGTGTCTACTCATGCCACCAGCAATGATCCAGCAACATCTGATTGGTCACTGAAGCAGTTAAACCACCATCTTGTGTATAGAACAGAAATGAGAATAGTTTCCTGGTCAAAAACTGAGCAGCAGGGATACCTAGAAGAAAATGAGTCTTCACTATCTCACATTTGTTCCCTTTAGGCTGTTAATTCCCTCTAGTGAACTTATGCTTGAACAAAATGGGAGATTGAATTTTGCACTTTAGGAAATTGGTTAAGGAAAGTACCTACCTGTATCCACAGAAGCATTCTGTTGCAGGGAACAAGTCTCATAGCGATTAGGATTAAAGAGAGAATTGCAACCAGAAAATCAGCAACATGCTAAAAGTACCAAGCCTGTTACAGAGAGTACTGTACAGTAAGAGAGATGTGTTACTGTCATAGCTTCCCCCCAGCCAGCAACCAAGAACCACGCAGCACTTGCTCACTCTCCCACCAGCAGGATCATAGAGAGAATAGGAAGGGTAAAAGCTGGAAAACTCATGGGTTGAGATAAAGACAGTTTAATACAGCAAGCAAACACCACAAGCAGAAGAACAGCAAAACAGGGAATTCATTCACTGCTTCCCATGGGCAGGCAGGTGTTCAGCCATCTCCAGGAGAGTAGGGCCCCATCATATGTGATGGTTACTTGGGAAGACAAACACCATCACTCCAAACATCACTCCCTTCCTTCTTCTTCCTCCCACTTATATAGCGAGCATGATGTCATATGGTATGGAATATCTCTTTGGTCAGTTGGGGGTCACCTGTCCCAGCCATGTCTCCTCACCAGCATGGCAGTATGGGAAGTAGAAAAGGCCTTGGCTCTGTGTAAGCCCTGCTCAGCAATAACAAAACATCTTTGTGTTCAGCAAAAATCCAAAACACAGCCCCATACCAGCAACTGTGAAGAAAATTAACTCTACCTCAGCCTAAACCAGCCAAGTTAGGAAGGTGAAGTAGAGGTGTAATTATTAGAAGAGAAAATAAATATTATGTAATAAATTGAATTATAAACAACCTGAAGAGATAATGAAGTTTGAGTTTTACAAAGAAATGAAATTAAAATGCTCCTTCTACAAGAATTTGAACAATGACTGTACAAGCAAGGCATCAGGGAGTCCTAATCCTATTAAATCTAATCACCACAGTGTCTGTTTCTGCATTCACAATGAGTTTGCCCACAGGAGAATAAATTAAAGCACATTACAGTGGGTCACACTTTTCTCCAGACAACATGATGAGAACAAATTCTGTCCTTCTAAAATGCATACACAGTCACAACTTCCGATACATTCATATGATTAAGAGACTTAGGTGTAACTCAAGTCACACATGGTGTGGTGATCCTCTTGGTCTACTTTTCACACTTTCTGTATACATTTCAACAAATCACTTCAAGTTTCTGTGCTGTGATTACCTACTTATTCCTTGCTAGTAATACTCCCCTTCTCTCAGCCAAAGGAAAAAAATAATTATTTTTTTTTAGCTCACTGGAAGTAAAAAGAAAAAAATTATTAAAATTTTAGAATCTTCTTCATAATCGTCATGGGAGTAATTTTAATGTCATAATATACATGATGACTGTACTACAGATCATCATTTTTTTCCTAACTTCTTTGCTTTCTCATCTTTATTTTCAGTTCCAAGTTGCTTTCACAATCTGGTAATGGAAGAAGAAAAGGCTTCATCCAGATCCAAATCTATTATGGCAGATGGTTGAAACATCATTCCCTGTAATTATTGAAGCAGATGTGACATAAGAAAGAAGAAAACCCTAAAGAGAAAGAGAATGGACAGAGGAAAGCTAGAGGAAGAAGGAGAGTTGAATGAAGCTGCAGCTTTTTAAATCTTTGTAATTTTTCACCATGGACACTTGTGAGACAATGACCAACTCTCTCATCTTGTGTATATGAACCAATGAAAATTTGAAAAGTTGTTTTAATCCTTTTCTCTCATCTCTGAGCCAAGAATCTGACTGATTTTATCTTCTACAGAATGAGCATGTTCATACTAGAGACTATGTTCTTAGTACAGCTATATTTAGTATGACCTTAATCCTGCATGCACTTAGACACCACCTCCATTGAACTTGATGTAAGAATATTTCATGGGTGCTTCACTGTATCCACTGTGAATGAAAGAATTTTCTTAAGCAGTCAGGTGTATTAGCTGTTTTACTATTTTTATTTTTTTCCCTATTCTGAAGCAATAGGAATACTCTGTCACATGAAAATGATGTCCTGTATTTACTGCAGAGAATGAGTATACTGATTTGCTATGGCAAATCCTATGTCCCTTCAAAGGTGACATTTCATTTTTCTTTTTCTTGGAACATTTCTCTCTTGCTACTGGTACTGACAGAGTTGCATGCGTGGGACTAGAGAAGACATTACTGGCATAATTCCTCGCCAGTTTTCACTGCAGGATCTGTAAAACCTGATATTTGTACAGAAGGGGATTTAGCAGAAAGTTGTCTTTACCAAAATAACTATTATCAACAAAATCTTTCTGGTGTGACAATCACAGGTATAGCTCTTTTTAAGTCAGTTTCCCTGGAGAATATACCTTGACATTTTATGTTACTGGGATTAGTCCCATCCTTGGCTTTACGTAGGATTTCAAATTGTTCTGGATCAAAAGAACATCAGAATGAAACTATAATTAATCCCTAAAAGAAATGTTATGATGTAGATCACTGTAAGAATATGTGTCTTTTGTAGGAGTAAAATGATCTTATAGTGGTAGGGTCCACTTTGTTTGGGAAAGAAATGTAAATTGATAGTGCATATGATCAGGGTATGTCTGGATCAGTCTGTGAATACCATCTTGTACTTACCAAAGAGAGATAACACTAGACATATCTGATAACTTCCTCTGATAACATAAGACTGTGTTAGATAAGGGAAATGAAGTAGATGTAATCTATCTGGATTTCAATAAAGCATTTGATGTGACAATCATTATTTAAAAGGGAGAAGATAGGGATAAGTGCATGAATTGTATGGAAGATTAGGGATGGGCTAGAGCAGAGAAAGCAACTGACTCTACTGAAAGTAAAAGGAAGATGTTACTATTGAAACATGAGACTGGCTCATGGGTCTGAGCTTGTTTTACATTTACATTTTTTAACAGCTTGAAAGTAGCAATGTGCAAATGAAAATTATAGAGGTTTACAGTGATCTATGAGGATTCCTCTCCCAAGTTAAAAAAAAAAAGAAGAAGGAAAAAGAAGAAAGAAGATATTAATATCATATTCAAAAACTCCCTGAAAGAGTTTGTGGATGTTCGTAATATAAATAAGGTCCTGTTTTAAAGTACAAAGGAAAAATATTTAGGAATTAATAGACTTTGTTTTCATTTGCAAACAGTAATGGCAAGAACTATTTGAGGTAGTTCAGAGTGACAGAGGTGTGTTTCACCTAACTATAACCATCTATAGACCAGTGCAGAGAGATCAGCACCCCAGAGGATGCTTTGGGTAGCCTTAAAATATATATTCAAGATATATGGGAAACACGGTGCAGCTCCTGCAGAAACGAATGTGGCCTCATATGGCTTAGGTTGTGCCACATTATGTGTTGTGGCTGCTATCAAGGTTAGCCCAAGGGAACAGTCTGGAAAGTGTGAGCTATCAGCAAAGATGGAGGGGGTTAGGGCTGTTAGGAGTATAGACATCAAGATCCAGGGTGGAAAGTACTTTCACTTTACTGGTTTTTTGTAAGTGGTTGCTGAAATTAGGAAAGGGGCAATCTTGAGAAGATTGGAAATTTTTATCCAAAAACTTGGATTTCTGTCAGAAATGATGCACTGATTCTGGTACTTACATTCTTGTGGTTCTCTTGGAGGCCACTTTTCTTTGATTATTGAACCTTGATCTCTAAAACCTATTCAAGATAAAGCAACAACATTGCCTCTGGCTGACTCTCAAGCTCTTAGGAGTCCTTGTGAAACAAGAGTGTCTCCATACAACAGCCTAGGAAACATAAAAACCAAATTTGTCTTCTGAATATCCATTCAAAAAGATTATTGCACTTCAGAAGGACCACACTGAGAGAGACTGTAAAGAAAAGCAGGAGAAGAACTCCATCTAGACTGAAATGCCAAAGTCTCCCACCACACAGAAGAATGAGACGAGGTGAGAGATAAAAGCATTGAAGAGTATTTGCAAAGCTTTGTAACTCACGTCTTTTCTTTAATGTATACACACACTAAAATTCTTTGTTAAACTTAATTTTTAAATTTTCTGCTGTATTTCCCCAGAAAGTGCAAGTCAAAATATCTATCACCTAGTATATGAGCTCTGTGGGATTCTACTTTAAAAGGAATTCCCAGAAAGTACTTAGTGGGTCAGTTTGTAACATTGCCCAGATAATGTTCATAAATAATACATCACTAGACTGCTGGATCATAATTATAGTTTTCCTTAATTCATTTCCCACTGGTGTGAATGTTATTGGCATATCCTAGTGATGCCACATAATTCCAGTTCTACAGTTTGAATCAGTCCTTTCAAAGGACACAAATCATGAGTCATGAAACTACTTCTGAAGATTGAATCAGTGAGGGAAAAAATGGTCTGCCTTTCGCTGGGATCAGGTTCTGCTAGGGCATTAGGGTCTGAAGGGGACAAAAACCAGCTCTCAGCAAAAGGAGGCTCGGTGAAGCTGAATCACAAACCTTGGAAAACAAGGCTGGCAAACATCTCGTGATTCAAGAAGTTTGGACCCCTGTCCTAGACCTGCTAATGTGCAACCCGGAGATATAAACCTGGCTCCAAGAAGAATTAAGAAAGGACTTTTTGAGATGATTGTTAAAATCATGTCTAAACCCCGTAATCCCTCTATCCCCCAGGTAATCCTACTAGAAGAAAAATTAACTATTTGGAAACTACAGCAAAAACTTGTGTAACTCCCCAATTAACTTAGCCAGTCCCCTTCATTAACATGTCCAGCCAGAGATGCCTTTAAATTGTGTTCTCGTGCCCAATAAAGTATTCCAGTTCCCCCAAACTGGGATTGTTTCTAGCTTTTATTTTTCAGACCGCCACTAGGGTCCTATGCAGAAAGGAGAAAAATTACTACTCATTTTAAACAATAAAATTACAGCAATTATTGTACCCTGATTATTGATTCTGGTTCAACTGTGAGCCAGAAGCTTCACAGTGAAAATGTGAGTTTTGTAAAACACAGTGGGGAAAACTGGCATAGTTTTGGATAACAAATCTGGCAAGAAATGAAGAGAACTCTCCCCTCCCTGAATTTTAGTAACTGTGCAGTGTGCAAGTCACTAGGAACAGGTTGCAGTGTCAGCATTTTGGTTTTGCTCAGGAGCAAGTTAATTCAGTTCGCCACCAGCAGCAGGGGTGACCGTGAAGATCCCAGTAGCTGTGCAAGTGCCAGCGTCCCTGGGCTGCAGAGACTTACTGATGGGGGCTCAGTGCAGATCAGAGCAGATCAGCACCTTCCTATCCCAGGTGATGTAATGAGGCAGATCCAAATATAAGGTTTAAATGCTTGATTCAGTTTAGCTTTTCTCTTAAGTGACATAAATCCTGAGGATAATTTAACTTGCATGTGAGAGTCTAATTAGATTAAAGGTGCTGATGGTACTGCTAATCATCTTGCCAGCAGCTATACCAGTTGCCATTCAGGATGGCCCTTCACTCCTTTAATTGCAGGATTATTCTTTTGGGTTATTTACTGTGGATTTCTTTCTCTATCTACACACTTTAGACAGGAAGCAATGTAATGTAAACCTATTAGAAATTTTGCATACATGTAAGATATCAATTCTTAGCTAGTATGATCCTGAATATTTTTAGACATTTCTGAAAATCTGCAGAATAAATTAATATGAAAAGCTGTCGGAATAGTTTGATTTCACTGGGGCTGAATCTGTGTACCTCTGGTTTTAGTACATCATCACAGAAACTTTTCCAGTTCCAGACTTTGAAAGTGCCTGTCACTTAGTAGTAGATTATGTTTTAAAAAAGAACTCAGGTCCTCCTGTAGATGTTAATTTGCCTTTTGAATTATTTGACTTGAGACAAATCTTCAGCTCTCTCTTTTCAATGTTCCCTGCATTTTTATAGATTCCATAGTGATGGCACTTGCAGACTTCACATAACAAATGCATTCAAGCAGCATTCTTTCCACTTCACATTTCCATTTGTTTCCATTTCCATCCCAATTAAATATTTTTTCTGTAAATCACTCACATTTAATGTGATTATAGTAATAAAATAGCTTTGCCTGGGGAGTGTAAATTATATATGAAGCCCATGTAAGCTCAGTCTCATAAAAATACACATTTTAATAGAAGGAAATTGAATGTTGAATGCTAAGAATGGGTGATTTACAGTGAAATCTGGCTCTGTGTGAAGTAAAATTGAACAGGTCATTTTCCACTCTCTTACTTTTGTTAAAAATTCAGTTTGCTTTATATAAATTACCATTTGTCTGGATATTGGATGGGTAATACCTTTTGCCTCAAATGCATGCTAAAGAAAATTTAAAAGATTGCTAAATTAAATACTTGAATCCTTCTATTTTTATTCTTTTCCTCCTAATAGGGAAAAATATGTCTCTCCTTCGAATTTTTTTCAAAAAAATTAGCCTGAAGTATTTTTGGTATCTTGAGATCTCTTTGTGACAATCACAACTGGTAATATTTATCAAGAGTAAAACATTTTTATTGTACATTTAACATAACTTCATTTTTTTTATGATCTATAGATACCTTATGTAACAGAACAACATCCTCCTTCAATAGTTTGTGTTTCAAGGATAAAAATCAAGGAGTTTTAAAACTCTCCCGAAAAATTGGAGGTGGTTTTAATCAACTACAATGTGAAGCTTTATGCTTTTGCTGAGTAGCTATCTTTTTGAAAGATGCAGATTAAGCATTGTTAAAACAACTTCTTGTTTATAGTGTTACATCTCTCAGAGTATGCATCTGTTCTCCAGTCCCTCTGTGCACACACAACCAGAAAAAAAAAAGAAAAAAAAAGATTTGAAAGCAGATATCCAAAGTATCTGTTCAGAGAGAGAGAATGGGAATCTAGGAGAAAGGGAAGGTAGTTCTCAATGGGCTTGGTACATCCTGAACTTGTATATCTGCCCAGGAGTATCAAAGACTTTTCTCTAGATAAGAAAGGTCTGAAGATTTTTTTTTTTGTCCAGAACTGATCTGAGGGAACCATCTTCACTGTCTTTTTTAAAGTACTCAGACTGAGTACTTTATATTTGGTGTTTCTTTTAGTCTAGACATATCTTTTAAATAAGACTTATTTTTGTAGATTAAATCTCTCTGTCACTAAGGAGAGATATGGCATCTAAAGGCAACATCTGCACTCCAAAGCAAGGCTCACACACCTGCTGCTTAAGTGTGTTGTAAAAATCTGAGTATAAATGTTTGCAAAATCTAAGAATGTAAGGAAAAATGTGTTTGGAAAGGGCAGAACATGCCGGTATGTGTACATGAGACAGAATACATTGGAAATGCATTTGAATATAAACCAAAATCAGAACTTTGAAAAGTTCATTTTTCTCTTTAAATTCTGAAAAATAAATAATAAAAAAAAGTGTTTTACACGCCTAGAACTGACTGTTCCTTCATGTAGATTAAGTTCCTCTTTTGCTCAGGACAGAGAAATGGCAGAGAAAAACAGAATAATCTGTCATTCAGCCTGGGTTAGGGAGATTGAGCTGAACATCCTCACCCCATGGTCTGATGTGATGTCTCTGTCCCTTGACTTTCAGATCTCTTTTATGCTATAGGGCCCTCTAATCTCCACAGAAGACTACACTTGGGCTTCTCATATATGTAGGATGTTTTTTAAAACAGCATATTACAGGATGGGGCAGAGGTTATCTGTAATACCATTTGAAAGTATCTTTCCTCTGAATAAAATATTGTAGTTGCTAACATTCCAGTGAGGAGATGAGTCGATTTTCCAAACAAATAGTCACTACTGAAAATGGTACAGGTGTCTTAGCATGTTTGACTTTGCAAAGTTGTCTTACAGAAGAGTACTATATGGTAGGTGGAGATGCTGCATCTCTGAATATATGTGATTAAATATGTTTATAACCATAATTTAAATGTGTGACCTTCCTCCATTTGAGGTCTACTTCTGCTTTATTAAAGATTCTTAGGCAAAACTAGCATATGTTTTTACTTGAATTCACCTTAGAAGAAAAATTGGAACAGTATTTTTAAATTGTCATTAAAAAATGTGGCTTGTCTCAGTTCTTCCTGATCATTTAGTAGACCATGTATAATCACTGTCTTATGGTATTCCTAACATTCTGTCTGCAGCCTGTGCATTTGAGACAGTTGTTTTCAACCTTTTTCTCTTTCAGAACATATTTTTGTATGGCTGGCAGAAGGAAAATGATAGAATTTGGCTCAGGCCTGCATGACAGCAGCTCCTCACAAGTGCATTATCTGCTGGTACTTTACAGTATAAATTGTTCTCACAAGACCTTACACAGGCAGATTTGCTGATGCTTATTTGAATGAGTTAATATCACTTAGTTAGACTAATGAAAGGTAGTTTACATTTGCTGCTATAACATTGCTGATACCTACAGTTTGCTGGAATAATAAAATATCTGATCCAGAGATCCTGGAGTCTTGCACTATAGGAGGATGGGTAACCAAAATAAGGAACAACCTATAAAAATTGTCTTGTTACTCTGTAAGGCTTTGCTACTCTGTAAGTTGTGGAAAGACTACAGAAAAATTTAATTTCTTAATGTATGTGAGATCTGATATTAAAAGGGAAGGAAGAGACACTGTGAAACGGCAATGAAGAATGTAGAGATCCTAAATATATTGTGAAATGCTGTAGGAATTCACCTACATTCATTTTGGCACTAAAGGATGGAAGCTGTTCTTATTAGGCTCCCCAGGAGGAATAAAAGATGTTCAGAGAGGGTCTCAGAGTGCTTATACTAGCATCATGCCCACATGCCTGATACTCACCTCTAGTCTTCAAAGTTGTCCAATACTAATGCCTTAAATAGCCCTTTTTGCTGTTGAATTATCAGTGGAAGAAAGTACTGCATGCCCACAAGCACTCACACATTCCCATGTGGACTGCAGAAGACATTATTACACTTGACATTTATTTTTCTGCTGCTTGTTAACAGTTTTTGTAACCTGTGCCTTTTCATGATTAATGGTTATACCAAAGCACTGGTGTAGAAATAGCTGTAATTGCTGTGATAGATTGGCAGAAGACTCTTGATTTAAATAAAATCTCACGTTCTCAAAAATGTCCTTCTTGATTTTTTAATACAGTCACCTGCACTAATATCATACAGTTTCCATTATTGTAAAGCCTTGAAGTCTATGATGTTTTTGGCAGAGGTACTTCAGAAAATGTAGGTGAATATGTAAGACCAAATCTGCTGGGCTACACAGTTTACCATATGAAGACTCTAGTGCGTTCCCCTGTGGATATTTCATTCGTTAGTATCTCCCTGGTCCCTAATGAATAATTTTAATGGCCAAGAGAAAGGGGTGTTTAAGAGCTGCTATTTTTGGCAGTGTTTAACTCCGCTTCTTTTTCCAACTGAGCATTTATATCTATTTCAGATCTCTCTTGTCACTGGTCTGGTTTAAATGTCTTCATTGTCTACTTTTAATGCACTATAAATTAGTGTTTGTTGCTGTCCTTATAAATGTAGCTAATGTCATAATACTCTGAGGACAGGGCTAATGTCTATTCAGAATAGCCAATCCATCTAAACGCATTCATCTGTGAACTGTAGAGTAGTTGATTCACCATTCCATATGTACAGCTTCCACTATCACTGCCAAGAAGCTATGGTGTCATTTATTACCATAATGGGCATGCAGCTGGGGGGAAAAAGGGGAGGAAAAAAGGTATTTTTATGTACAAAGAAATTAATGGCAGCATGATATCAGATCCTCGCTCCTAAAAAAACCATCCAAAATCCACAGCCCCAGGTTACCACCCATTAGCTCTGTAAAGCTACATTTTTTTACTCATTATGATAATTAAATGTCCAGTGTTTGATTGCTGAGTAACTCATCAGAAGCAATCTCTTGAAAAAATGTAGGTTACTGTTGGACAATAGATTACTAACAGTTATGCTCACAAATCAAGATTAGTTGTACATTCCCTTATTTTTGTACGTAAGTTGTAAACACCTTGTGATGACTCATGAAGGTGAAAATAACAAAAGTTTTGTAGATTCACTAATGTGTAAGCTTCCAAGTTTAATAGAATTAAATAATGTTTTAATGACCTATGGGTTGTCACTCAAATATGTGAAAAAAACAGTCACAATTTACAAAAGATGTGGAAGAAAGAATGAGGTGAGATTCACTCGTGTAGCATTCTCTTGTGTAGCATTCTTTTACATATATAAAATAGCTCTAGTTTATTTCTGGAATAAATTAAGTGGAACCAGAGTCCCCTTTCATTACATGACAAGACAGAAACTTAGTGATGTCAAAAAAATCTAAAATTTTTTTAAGTGTCAATGTATAGACAAACTTTAAGGACAACCTTTCCAAGGGTTTTTTGTGTAACTGTCCCTACTAAATATGAACTTGCTTTGATATTGGCTGTGATCTCCTGCTGGGACTCATTACAAATATTATTTCATATTTACTTGAAGTGGCCCCCTCCAATACATATTTCACAAATGGCACTCTGTTTTGGTCACATCAGAAAGGTGTGATCCTACTCCGTAGTCAGATATTAGTTACATATATATATGTGTGTGTTAAACGTGGATAGAGCCTTCCTAAATGTTCGTTTGTGAAGCCTAGCCATGATGATATGTGTGTGTGTATACATATATGTCGGGGGTTGACAGAGAACCTGTCAGCAGCCTGGCACTTATCGACGAAGCAGTCGATGTTGACCAGATCAAAGTGTACCCCTGAGATGGACTGAAAGAGAGGACTGAGGCCCTGATCCTGACAATATACTGATGCATCCTGAAGAAGCTGTCCTGTGAGAACAGGAACATTGTCTCATGAGAACAGAGACCTGTTTTGAACAAGAGTGGTCGGGAAAAACATCAACATGAGAGAAAAATAAGAGCAGGTGCTCGGGACTGTTGTGGGAACCTTACAGGGCTGTTTTGAGAAAGAGCAAAGTTGTTGTGAGAAAGTAGAGTTTAAAAAATGCACCTATTAGCTGTAAGAATTCTGGTGTGAGAGTTTGAACTGTCCTATCCGTGTGGATTACGTGTGTTCAAAAACTGTACTTAAAGGGACTGCTAAGCAGCCCCGGTGTGCTGTCTTTTTCCTGGAAATAAACTTTGTTGGAACCTTTTTTATGTCGCATGGCCGTTCCTACCGCGACACATATATATGTTATAGGGTTTCTGTTAGGGTTAGGGTTTCAGTTTTCAGCCATGACTGTCAGCTGTCCTGTAGCTCTATAGCACAGTAATTGTAGTAGTGGCGCTGCTGGTAACAGGCACAAGCTGAGGCTGCAAGGCCTCAGCATTGAGGCTTGTGATACTTGCTTTACCTGAACTTGCCTTGACCTTCCTGGAGCTTTGTTTATAATTGATTTAGCTATAACAGGAACTTGTCTAATGGCTATGTCTAACTTATTTTACTTTCCTTCGTGTGTAGCCATTTTATTATATGGATAGTATAAACCAATGTATTCTTCATAGAATAAGGGATTTATGAAACTGGTATAAAGATATACCATGGAGAAACAGAGGCATGGTATGATAGCTGAGGTCTTGAGAAGTGGGAGCAGAGGACACAACACACAGGCATGGGCACAAGCTGGCCCTGGAGACTTCTTGACTATCACATCTCACCAGTGCTCAGGATAGGGTTGGGAGAAACAGAACAAAGAGTGGATATGAACAGCTACATAAAAACCACCATACATAATACATTGGAAGTAACATAAATTCATAAACCAATGAAGAAAGAGCAAATTGTCAAAAACATATTAGCAAAGATAATAGTGACTCAAGGTGGGTCATAGAGGAGAGGAGAGGAAGAGGAGAACATCAATATCAACAGCATACGGCAAAGGACATAGGATGGTGATGACCAGCTAGCTGTACACTCAATTACCACAATCAAATGGACGCTGTCAACATTAGGACTCTAAAAGGCAATATGAAAGGGCTTGCATAACATGAAAGAAAGGAAAAGACATCAGAAAGTAGTTATGTGCATGCTGTATATGAATTTTAATTGCATTGTTTTGAAACTTATTTTCTGTTACAGTGTTTTCCTTATTTTATTTTTTCATTAAAAATAAGTCTTCTCTGATAATGTCTTGTTAATTATATTGTTAAGATTTCATTTATACTAACAATAAATTCATAACTTTTCATATTGTGTATTTTCTGTTTGCCTTTAATAATCCCATAATATGACTTATAGAATAGGCTAGAAGAATTGATACATGATTAGATGTGACATAGCATATTGAGCTGTCAAAATCTGGATTTGGTGTTCTTGAGTGGTCAAATAGAAAGTTAGGGTACATTCTAAGTATATTGAATTGTGATTGGCCAGCAGGGCTGCAGATCTGATCTTTGAGAAGCAGGAGTTCATTCTTGGTTCAGTTAACCAAGTTAAAACTTTAGTGTGTGTGTGTTGTCAGATTTGATTTTCATGGTAAATGAATCTCGAGTGCTGTAAAATACTACGTTATTCTTTGAGTGACATGAAAACCATGACAGCTTTGTAAAATCAGTCTGCTGTTTTAATAAAGGTATTTATCATACGGGTAATTGGCTTCCTAATTTGGGAATTTAGGATCTAAATCAGAAAGGTTAATTCTGGAAAACAAGAAGACTGTATCACAAAGATCAATGAAATTGGGTGCCTTCCAAATGATGGCATCATAAATTTGGTATGTTTGTTGGTGGAGAAGTCAGGAATTCCTTGATGCTGGGGACACGAGTCTGATGTACAGATTGAGGGTCTGGACAGCCTGGAAGCATCACAACAGTTGTTAAGCTGTAAGTCTTCCTAGGAATTCAAACCAGAGTGAGAGTGCTGTACCCACAAGGCATGGGAACGGTAACAGCCTGGATGAGATCTCGTATTACTCAGAGAAGAGTCCTTCCTCAGGAAGGATCAGGAGTAGGCAGACTGACTTGGAATCGTTCAGATCAGTTCATTGCACACAGGAGGTGTGTTAACGCACTTGGGAAACACCTTGAATTAGTGGATTAATTTTTACATAGATTATTTAGGGAATAGCACACACTTTTTTTGCACTAATGTCGTTCTCTTCATCTCATTTTTGGGTTTTTTTGGTGTCTTTTTTAAAAAATAATTTCTTTTATGGGAGATATTCAATACAGTATTCTGTCTGCAGTTAATTGCTCAATGTGAGCCTAATTTCATACATTAATTTTCCAATACTTTGTAAATTTACTGAGAAAAGTGAAATTCTGAGTGAAGTTCTCATTCAACAAGAATGTAGTTCTTATTTTTCACTTTCATTTATTGATTAAAAATGTATTTTTATTGTGTTCCTTTGGCTGCTTATCAATTTAGCTCCTTTAACTACATTATTCAATTTCTTTTATGTTAGGATAACTTCCATTTCACTTTTTTTGGCATATAGTAGCGTGTGCTTTGTTTTGAGTTATTAAAACTGTTGAATAGTCAGCTCACTCTCCTTATTTGAACAATACGCTATTAGTAACTCTACTAGAAAAAGAAAGTGAGTCTCAAGTGAACTTTTTTTTTAATTCATGTGTTAAATAAGATCTTGATGAAACCTCAAATTCAAGTCCATCAAGCTAAGTAGCAACATCTGAAGTGTGTGACTATGAACAACCAGAGTCATATGACAAGAGCAGATTTATGCAAGTTTCGTATAAATATGAATTAAAGTAAAATTTATTCTCAATTTTAAATACATTTAAGAATGATTCTTATAACAAAACTAAGATTAAGCAAGAGTAACAACCATGTGCCCACCTCATGATGGATTTTTAGTCATGATGAGAGCCTAGGGGTCAGATTTATTAAGGTGTTCAAGTACCTAAGGAGCAATTAGGTATTGAGATTTTTCAAAGGTGCCTACAATTGTGCTGACAAAGAGACTTTTATTAGTCACTGGTACATTAGGGATCAAGGTCTGCACCACTCATATTCCCTATTTTTCAGCTATTAAATAACTCTTAAGAGCTTAAATCTCTCAGCCTATTTATCAGTAAAACACCTTGTGTTGTTAAACAACTACTCACAAATAATTAAATACCAATTTGATCAAGGCGAGGGACTAAGGGTATATTCTCAAGGTAACACATTTCTCTCACAGTTGGCTGAGACATTATTATTAATCTAATGGAATTAATGTCTTCATAAATGTTAATCTTGGTAACTGGGAAAGGCCCTACCACTGTACCTTGTTGCTAAGGTGGTTGGAATCAACATTAGAAAAGAACAACACAAAGTTGGGGTACGCATTCTGACACTTTTCAGTTATAGATTGCATTTAACTTTTTATTTTGGCAAACCCCAAGATGAATTTCTACCAGGGTGATAAAAAGAAATTGGAGAGACATTTAATCCTTAAAGTATCTGTACTGTAATATATACCATAAAGCTTAGCTGAGACCTATTGTTTTTGGCATTTTTCGATCACAGGTCAGTTTACACAACACCAGGCCTCTGGGTGTGGTACACCCCTCTCAAAGGGAAAAGGACTTTTGGTCAGGAGTTAGCCTCTTCTCCCAAGTAATAGAGTGCCTCAAGTTTCACCAGGAGAGGTTTAAATTGGATATTAGGAACAACTTCTTCACAGAAAGCATTGGAATGGGCTGTCCATGGAAGTGATTGTGTCACCATTCCTGAGATTATTTAGAAGTCATATAGATGTGGCACTGAGGGACATGGTTTAGTGGTGGACTTGACAGGGTTAGGTTAAGGGTTGGACTTGGTGATCTCAAAGATCTTTTCCAACCTAAATGATTTTATGATTTTGTGATTCTATTAAATTATTCCAAGAACTTTACAGTTATTACAATACAAGCACCATCTATTAGCTTTTTATCTAATTTCTGGCCTGGAAAACCAAAATTGAAACATAAGGCACACTTTGAATATGTTTAGATAATTTGGCTTCAAATTAATTTAGCCAAATTTGTTCCATTGTTGTGATTGTCAGAGTGTTTATTTTTGCCCTTTTGCAAATTTTCTGAAATGCCTTTTGGTATCAAAATGCATTTAAACATCCCAGGCAACTGTAGAAAAGCAAGGTGAAATCCATATCCTACACACTCCAAAATGAACTGAATGAAGACTCAGGAGATATTCACCTGGATAATTCAAGCAGGACCAGGCTACTGAGTTCAGAAAATTTTATCATCCCATTTCCAGTATCTTAATCCATTTACCTCTTTAGTTTCCATTACTGATCCTGTCATACAGAGAAGGGAGACCAAACCTACTTTCAATTTTATTTGATCTCATTGAGATACTCTCAGTAACATTCAGCATAATTTAATAATATCTTCCTTAATTTCATTTCTTCAAACATATACAAAATTTGATACTTACAAAGTAACAACAATGTCAAACTTCAGCCAATGTCAGGCTAAATGACATGAGATCTAAGTCTGAGTAGGTGGGAAGAAAAATTTTGCTCACAACCATTTCTGCTGGTTAATACTCACTTTAGGGAGGAAGTTGCTTTCCTTTCTGAAGGAGGGGTAAGTACACATAAGTTTCTTGGATATTTGTTAGTTTTGAAGGGATTCCGTTTACATATTAAATTTTTCATTTACGTAACTGTTGAAATTGAGAAGAAATCAGGTTTGAAAAGGTGATGGCTCCAGTGCACTACATGCTTTTATGGTGAATAAAATAGAGTGATTTTACTTTGATGCAGAACATTCAATTTGTGAGTTAAGTAGCAGAGAAAAGAAATTTCATGATGTACCCATGCTAGGTGTGCACTGTTTGGAGTAATTAGGAAGAGAAAACTAACTAATAAACCATTATGAAGCAATTCCAATAAACTTGTGTGTGTTTAAGGTTATGCAAATGAAATAATGTGAAATCACCAGAATATGGCACTCACCACAGTCAAAATCTGATTTGGACTTGCACAAAAGCTAATGGGTGATTGTTGTCAATAGGTTGTAGATTTTTCTGGAGGAAAAAATGGAAGTTATTGTAACATAATTACAGTACTTACAGTACATATAACTCAGTAATGACCAGTAGTGACAACATTTTGGACAATATGGACATACTTCTTTTTCACACTTTATTTGTATCTATCATTTTGCACAGTCTTAAACTTCAAAACCAAACCAACATGGTTTTCGAAGTATCATTAGGAGACACAAAAGGAACTCATACAAATGAGTTTGCCATGACGTGAGAGGAATGGAGCCAAAGGAATGAAAATGGAAGATTTTTTAGCAAGGTACTTCCAGAAAAACAGTTGTTAGTGTCATAACCTCCTTTCATTAAAAACGAACCAACTAGTCTTTTGGGCTAAAAAATTAAGATTCTTGGTTTTTTGTTTTTTTCACATATCAAAATATCTAACACTGAAGTGAATTAACATACACCTATAATAGGTTATTAGTTTTTAAAGTATATCATGAGGTGTCTTGCATCCAACTAGTAATGTGAAGATAACATTTTTGTAGCTTTTAAAATCACTCTGAACACCATCTAAGAAGATAAAGAAACCTAAAAAATCACCAAGAAGCTTATTTTGTGTAATCTTAGTAAACTCAGCCACAAAGATCTTCTCATGCATGCGACTCAGCAGTTATCTATAGGAAGATGTTTACTCAGCAGATAGAAAATTACTAGACCTAATGAGCAGAAGGCAAGCTTTGCAAAAGCGGCATTTTAAATGTGCATCTGGAAACATCTTTACAGCTTTTAAGCTTAGCATCTGAAGTACACCTGTACTTGGAAAAATCATGGTAGAAATTAATTTGGGAACAATTCTCAGTGTCAATCAGAAAAATGTAATCTGAAATAAACCTCTACTCAGAGTAGAGATAATTCTGGTATTTAGAGAAAGTTGTTCATGGCCTTGTTCAACTTAGTTTTGAAAACCTCTAAGGATGGAGATTCCAATGTCTCTTTGGGAAACCTGTTGCACTGCTTAACAAAACCCACTGTGAAAGTCTTTCTTCCCTTGATTGTGACCTTTGACTTCTGCTTGCCTTATTGCTTTGTATCCCTGAGATGAGTCTGCCTCTGCCTTCACTATAATTTCCCACCAGATCGTGGAAGGCTGAAACGATGTTCCATCTTCAACTTCCCCTGCATCTCCTTGCTGGTTACCTAATGACTACATTTTTGTAAATGCAGCCACAAAAGAGGATAACGTCTGCCACCACGAGGGCACACTGCTGGCACATGGCATGACAGGCACTGGAGATGGTAACTTAGCACTCAGAAAGGATTATAGGATTCCAGCAGACTTGAATTTTAAGAACTGACCTGATTAGTGACAATGGCATAAATTTACCATCTTTCAGGATTTAGCTGGAAAATAATAGAATGAAATACTTTCTTGTAAGTATTCCACAGAATTTCACATGGTTGCAGGTTGTATCTCTATCATTCCTCTTGGAATTAAAAGTTAAGGATGTGAAGGGTACTCCTCACATCATCAGGTCAAATCCTCTTTCAGGGTTATAATCCCAGAAACACATTTATTAGAGTTCCTCTTAAAATCTAGCTCAGGCATATGTTTCTGGAACTTGCACTAAGTGGTTCCACTACACTGATGGTTAGAAAAACTGTTCTAATTCTCAGGCTAGATATATTCAGCTCAAGTTTATAACCATTTGTAATTGTGTCAGTGTTGCCTTTTGACTGTAATATCTTCATCCATTCCAGTAATAACAGTGCTGATGTATTTATAGATGCATCCCTTCGTAGGCTTTCATTTACTGGTTTCAGAAATTGAAAATCACAGATCGGAGCAGAGAATCTTTTCTAAAATGTTGTAGAGTTGTATTAACCCATATTACGACTGCATCACCCTAGCATTTAATAGTTCCCTTAGTGTCTGTCACCACCTATACTACGTTCACTTACCTCACTCATTAAACATCTGACCTTACCCTTTGTTCTTTTGGGAGACTGAGGGATTCGATTTTGTTTTTCATATGTTCTGAAAGAGCTGTGACCATTGGACCACTAATACATTAGTTTTATTTTGCCCTCCTTTTCTCTGTCTCTTAGAAACTTCAAGTTACCCAAGTTTTGGGTGTTTTCCCTTTCCCCTCTTTTCTGTTTGCAGTTGTCACTGCAAATAAAATAGGTCTATGTGATAGATGAGCAATAGAAAAAAAGTGAGATGATCAGTTTGAGTAAAATTCACAGGAACATTTCTTGTATTGGAATTTAATTGAGTCAGAGAAGCAATTTCTTTCCTATAAAGTTATTGGTCCAAATATAAAGAGCAGTTTTTACAGTTTTAAACACTGTGAATCATCACTCTTTGTAACAAAAATTAAAATGGTGGATATGCAAGTGAAAGTCAGACCATTGCTCTGCATAAATTTCACAATATAATGTAAGATATATGGAAAGGTTGTCTGGAGATGTTAAACATCAGTTAGAGAAAACTAATAATGTCTGTACAGCATGAATGGATGAAGAAATGCAACCTTCAAAAGCCATGAAGATGAAGAGAATATCAGCAAAGGACTAAGTTAGATATTTCTTCTTATTATTGATTATTAATATTTCAAATTAGTCTTTAAAAAACTTATCTGTAAGAAAAACTATGAAGAAAACATTAATTTCTAGGAAAATAGAGTTTACATTGACATAGAAAGTATAATTCTCCTGTTATTTTCTGACTTTTTTTTTTTTTTTTGCAATGTCGAAAGGATGTGCACCTTTTCCATTCTGCATAACATTGAAGAAAAAGATATGTATGATCAGGGCAAAGACAGTAGCAAACTTAATGGGTGAATTACTGCATAACTGAATCTTATGAATACATTTTCAATGACTTATCTACTTCCTAATTTCAATATGCCATCTATTTCTACTGATATCAGTAAGAGCCTTATAAAGCAGGTTTCACTTTAAATGGTAGGTAAGTTGTGTCTTAATATTAATAGACATCTGATGAAGTACCAGTGTTAATAACAAAGGAGAAGTTTTTTAAAATGTGGCTTGTAGTTTTTAAAAATTCAATTTGTAGGAGAGTTTTTTACAATTTTTTGTGTATTTTTTAATGAAGTTTGGGTTTTCACAATTTTAAAAAGGATTTGATTTGTTTCTGCTGAGCATTACCAGGTAATTCAAAGATACATGCTAAGGAATTTCATTCTGCAATGTCTAGTCATGCCTGTTAGCAAGAGAAAAAAGGTTTATGGGAGCTTTTTTATATGCAAATCCCATGAGTCATCTGAAATTCATTTCTAAATGAACATTTTTCATTTAGATAAAGTGCTTAATGCTAAATTAAATAATATCAAGAACAAGAGTATCCCTACCTGACAAAGTTGTGCACCCAATTAGAAATGTAAATATACCCAAACAGTGAACTATTGGATCTAGACTTAAATCTACATCATACTTTTCTACATGGAGTTTTACTTAAAAACCTTCCCATTCTCCCATAAAAACAGCAATTAAACCTAAATACTGTTTGAAGATACTCATCACTTCTCTGCCTTTGTGTTTGTCTTGCACCTTCTGCACCAGACATGTTGTGACATGAACCTTAGAGGTATGGCTAGGATTTTGCCTTTTCTACAAGATACAAAAAACCCACCAAGCTCATAGTCTTCTTCCACAAGCCAGCTTGCCGGTCCGCAAAGCAAGGTACCAAAAAAGAAAGTAGGTTTTAGATTTCAGAAATAACAGATGTCTTTCCCCCACCCCATCATGCTTTCACCTTAAATTCCTTCCTGCTATTGAATCACACCTGTTTGTAGCAAGAAAATAGACAGACTGCTCAACAGCCTACTAATATAAACCAGCAGTGGATATTAATGGTTTGTCTGATGCACAGAAAATGCAACCAACTAAAACCACTGGAGGTAGAAGCAGTGACTTGCAATTGAGCTGATAAGTTTTATAGCTTCCTTTCTCCACATACTTGATTTAATCTCCACTGATAGCTGATACATAAATAATAGTTCGGTTGACACTGATTCTTGTCCTAAAGTAGTGAAAGCATAAGGTCTGAACCTGAACCTGAATCTGTAACTGATTTGGTTCTTTCTTTGCATTTTCATTGTTTCACCTCAACTATTACATCACAATACTTTTCTTTCTGAATGTTAATGTAAACACACCCCTCCTGATCTCAAAATGCATGTTTTAAGACCAAAATTAATATACAGAATTATTAGTGTTGTACACTCAAAACCTCTGTGCAATGAGCATAGTGTGGAGCACTAAGGGTGATGAAGATGAAAAATTTTTTGTGTTTATTATGATGACTACATTAGTTGCAAGTGTAATTAATACTGGATTAGTCAGCTCATATTCTTAGACCAGTTTTGTGCTGCTTTTCATTATGTTATCCATGAAATTTTCATAATTTCCAAGGAGTTGTAAACAGCATTTCTCTCCAGTTCCAAGTTGAAAGCTGACCCTGAAAAGGTAAATTCATTTAGATGTTAGCAGATATTTATAATAAATTTCATTTTAATAATATTCTTTCACATTGCCCTAATTTTCTTAATACAGTATTTTTGCTTCTTTCCAAAACTTCAGTCACAGACTTCATTCTTATGTTTCCCATATGATCAACCTTTTCCATTCTTGTACCCTTTATAGAATATGTAGCAGAAGTCCTTGGGAGAAAATACCTAGAAACTCATTTATCAGATGCTTCAGGTGCAAATGGCAACTAATAAATACAGTGATAGTTTAAGTAGTAATTTTTTCAAGACCTCTTTTATAAAGGAAGAACATCATTCACTGACCTTCAGTGTATGTCTGGAGAAAAGGACATTGTAATTCATCATAGATTGCCAGAACAGAAAGTATATTTCAGACAATAAACCAGCTGCACTTCTGTCTAAAGAGGGGCAGATAAGAAAGACTCTTAACAGAAGTGATCTATAGAGTTTATGTTAGCTAAATGTTCAGGTCTGAGCAAAATAAGTCCTGCACTTTCTTCTGGCCATAGTATTTTGATCTATCTACTGTGATTTTTCCATAAGTGCTCCATATCCTTCTGGTGGATGTTAGCCTATAAAATAAAACTGGTTAAAGGCAGTAAGAAAGACAGTCCATAGTCTCATGAGTCAACAGTGGGAGACTGTGGCTCAGGCTAGCATGCTTTGTTTTCTTCCTTACGAGCATATATTCGCGATAGCTAAAACCAAGAAATTTCAGGGAGGCCCCTAGGAATACAGCCTTACCATATTGAAACTGATAAAGCAATGGAAAACTGTTTTGTAGGTTGTTCACTACTTAGTAATAAGTTGTTCCAGGCCAGTTAAAATATGCAGCTTTTGGGGTTTGTGTGTGTATGCATGTGTGTCTGTGTGTGTGTGATCATAAACCAAAATATTTTGCATTTGTGGCTCACAGCAATCTAAGTGGTTTGCAACTCGAAGACATTATATTAATTTTTCAGCTTTCTCTGTGCAACCAACTGAAAAAATGATGCTCTGGAGCCCTTCAGTTCCCATCTAGTTTCAAAAAACTACGTAAAGGGAAGAAGAAATTAATTCCACTCCAAAGAATCCCTATTTCTATTTTCTATTTCCTGCTACTAGTATCTATATTTAAAGAAAAATAAACAACGCCCATAGTAAAAGAAAGGGCATGCATATGATAACAAAGGAAATGGAAATTCCTAAAATATAAAAATCCTGCCACCAAAATGTCTTTCCTCACTATCCATGGACAAATAGCTATGGACAAATGACAAAAGGCTATCATAATTTCATTCCTTCAAAAAAGAAACAGTGCTGATTTCTTAGTGAATAGTTTGTTCCTGACTCAAAGGTAAAGAAAGGAGATTACCATTCCAGTGGCTATGACAGAAACTGCACTACCTAAGACTAACTAAGAAGTTTTTACTTCCTCTGTGGTGGGTTCAGGGAGCTGCAGAAGGACTGCTGCTGATTCTAGCAACATCTTTATTAAGTGTGCATTAAATGAGGCTACCATGCTTCATGATGTTATGTTCAAGACAATATTTCTTGATGACATTTTTTTCAGACCTATATGTTTATTTTTCAGTCTATATGTTGTTCGTCTTATTACTGTCAACTTTAATGTTGGGATATTTCCTAATGAAATATTCAGCAAAAAATACTGATTTAAAATATACTGAATGTGTGCATATAAATAATTCTGTTAATAGAGGACATAATTCTGGTGGTACATAATTTATGTATTAATAATGGTAGTGAAAAGATGGAAGTAAGGGAAAGAGTATTGGAAGATATTCTAACATATGTATGTAGCTTTTCTTGGCAGACTTACAAAGGACTACAGTGACTTTGTGATAGTTATATGCATAAGCTCTTCAGGAACTTTGATCCTGGATTGCTCCACAGCAACATAAATATTATTACGGACACAAACTGTCAGAATGAAGCTCTCTACAAGAAAATTCCAATAGGGATGTGCAAGTTTTTTAGGGATGCACTTTTTTGTTCCATATTTCTCAACTTTCTTGACACTTGCAATTTCTATGAGCAGAAAAGGTAGAGTACACGTTCATTATCACAGGGGAATATAGAGCAACTGATCATAAAAGATCAGAAGATCTAAGAGTAAAGTATATATTCTAGTAGCTTTACCAATGTTTTCTTTTTCTAGAACTAAAGAGCAGCTGTTCCAATTAATGTGGTGGATTTTTTTCCTTTTTATTTTTACAGCTTTTGATTTTTTCAAGAAACATAGAGATAGATATTACATGAACTGTAAGCAAGAGCTAAGTAGAATTGATGTCTCAAAGCTTTTTTTGGATTTTTTAATTTTTATAGATTTTAGAAGATGTGTAGTGAATACAGATTTTAATGTAGTTGTATTATATTCCTTACCCTGTAGCATAATGTTTACACATACCCAACCCTACTATCCCATTCCATATCAATCCCTCTAAAATTCCATTAGCGTGTTTAGTCTTCTTTTCAAGGTAGAATTGTAGAAAAACACCCTAAGGCGTGGACCAGAAGATATCACACAGACACAGCGACCTTCAAGCTCAGAACTTTGGAGGAACTCCAAGGACTGTACGTGCTGTGAAGAAGACGAAGATGCCAAGGTCCCAAATGCCCCCAGACCCAGTTCCTAAAGGGGCATGTCAGGGGGCAGAACTGAGCAGAAGCAGGGGTGGACAAACCTGGGATTGGATGTACCTTATTACAATATCATAGAACCACTGTCTGAGGTGCATGGTGTGTATTCCTCCAGGCCTACTGACTCATTAAAGGACCCGCTCTCTTTATCTTATCTCCTACACTAAATTGACCTGGAGTCTTTTTCTCCATGGTCTTTTAGGCAACAGAATTGAGGCTAGAAAACATTGAAAATATTTCAGTTTTGTAAGAAAAAGAATGGTCATTACATGACCAAGAATGCCATGAATTTCATTGCTACTGAATGAAACTAATATTGCTATGTACTTTTTTATCCACTGTATATTGGGTCTGCAAAATGAGATATCACTCTTTCCCTGTTTTTCAAATGATTAAAAACCATTCTTCCATGCCTCTCAGGAAGTCTTTCAAGAGTTTAACTTTCAGACTGAAGGAAAAAAAGGTGTCAAAAAATGTGATCTACTTTGAAAAAAAAAAAAAGCTGCCCTTGTATATAGATAGAAAACAAATGACTAGAGTTATAGTTCTGATGCCAAAAAGACCATTAGAATCATCAGCCTGGCTTTCTGTAAATCACAGGTAAATAACTTTCATTATTTATTCTTTATTGAGTGTAAGTTATTTTTGGTTGAAAAATTGTCCTTTTTTTTCACTGGTTGCTTTAATATTTGTTCATTTACTCTCTTAAAATTGTCTGCATTATTTTCTCTTTGGATTTGCTTGAACCAGGTTTAGCTTAGCTGAGACCTGCATTTACATGATACTAAAAAAGGTTACTTTATCCTCCTGAAGGTAATTGCATTTTGTAGCAGAATTTGCAAGACAGAGTTAAAAGAATTTTTATTGCTTATTTTTTTCCTGAACTATGACAAAACTATTTTCTAGTTCAGACTTTGGATCTCTGACAAATTCTGTTAGAAATATTCCACTTTGTCACTTGCTTTTATTAACGATTCCTTTCTAAGGTCTGTAAGTTAGCTGGTTTTTTCATTAAATGTACAGAATTTTTAGTTGGGATATTATCTTATCAGATATGTATCTACGTCTGCCTTTGTTAACCTGCTTTTCTGTCTCTTTAGAGAATTAGGGTTTTTGTAACAAATATACGGTAGTTGGCATTAATCACATTCTTAACTTTTAATTCTTTATTAGATGAATCCTCTACCAGCTTTTCCATTTATTTTGTCTGTGACAAAGTTCACTTAACTGGCCAACAGGATCATCCTGTCCCCCCATGTTAAACCAAGCATTTTTCCAACTTTCTGGCATTTCCACTCCTAAAAGAAAAAAAAAAAGGAAAAAAAAAAGAAGAGCAACTCAGCACTGTCCTCAATACTATTAGAATGCCTAACATTAAGCTGTCTGGACCTAGTAATTTTAAAAGCTTAAATTGCATCCTATTAATGCAATTTAACATACTCCCTAATTGCTGAGGGCTGGAAGATACTTCTTCTGGGAACAGCTTAAATTTTATTAGTATTTTTAAGAAAAAGTATCCAGGCTGGTTTATTAACTTTTTAACCACCAAGCACAAATAATGACTTGACAAATCAATGACAACCTCTTACAACAACACTGGAATTGCCTGTTTGTTTAATAGTCTTGGCAACACAGGCGGTATAATCCCAGTTGTTTGGAGCACGAAAAGGTTTGATCTTTGCAAGCTTCCCCATTAGGATTCTGAAAGCTGCGAGAGTGGAGTGGTGACATCTAAAACTCTGTGTACCTGGCTATTGATTATTCTTGTATTTATGAGTTCATACAGGAACAGATGCTAGTTGACATTTTTTGTTTAATCTTACAGATGTGCTGAAATTGCCTTGAGTGAATATGGGGAGACATGTTATTATCAAAAACAGAAGCCATGTGGAAACAAATGAAGAAGAAACATAGAATCTGGGGCAATAATCTTATCAATCTGGGCTCATCACTACAAGAGTTTTTAGGAATTTGGTTCTGTTGTGCAACGCCAAGTGCTTACCTCATTTAGGATCTATTTGTAGGTCTAGTTTGTATCTGCTAGCTCAAGGAAAAAAGTGGTAAAAAATGTGTTTCTATTTTTCAAACACATCTATTGCTATTTCTACACATACACACTGAGAAAGAAAATAAGTATTCTCCATCTAGAAAAAAATCACCATATTTAGAATGTGAGCTCTTATATGGTCTTCAATATGTTTGCTGTAGCCTGCCATCAGCACATAAACTCAAAAACCACATACCTTCAAACAGTGTTTGAGGTTTATTAAAAAAATCATTATTCTAAATATAGTATGTCTATATGCCATTGATTACACCCAGACTTTTGTAGTTACTGAATGACCCATAGGCTGTTTGGAAGAACACTCATATGCACACTTGTACACATGCACACAAATATTTATATCTCTATGTGTCTTGCTAAGCAAGGTTGTTGACATCCTTTAATCAAGAGATTTAAATGCTTTGTGCTAACTTTTGGGTTTTACTGGTTGTTTAAGGTACAATCAAGGCTTGAGTAAGATTTCAGATGGGGGCTGTGATCACTCAGTTGCGGAACTGAACTCTGTTGCCCTTTGATGGTAGCCTTTTTGTGTGTATATTAGCTAATTGCAATGTCTAATCATCAAATTACAGGAGTCTGTGATACTTAACCCATGGTTAAAGGTGTTGGAGGAAGTGGCATATGTCTTCTGAGACCAGGATCTGAAGAGTTAAGTTCTTTTCCTGACCATCTTCTAAAACAGGGGAACGTTTAGGCCTCAAACAGTGTCTTGTATTAAGTTTCTGGGTGGCCACTCATGCAAGTTTTGTCATTTAAAGTCTACAGCATCACTAGGCACCCTGGTGCTTCATAGTCCTCCTTGTTTACTACCTGACTGCACAGCTTTGGAGCACCATGGCCTACACATCTACTTGATGCTGGCATTGAGTTTTTTGGAAACGCTTTCAACGTTGCTCCCCAACATACGTAATAAACTTAGATACATATTGTCTGCATCTTACATTTCTTGATGTTTGCAGAGCCATTTATTCCCACATGATTTGTAGCTTCATGAAGTTGTGGGGCAGTGAAACGCAAACCTGTGTAGAGAGAGAACAAAATTAGCAGGAAGCAGCACACGCTTCACATATCCCACAACTTACCGATCAAGATTTAGATTCACTGAACTGCCTGACACACAAATTCCATTTTTACAGCAAGAAAATTCCCAGACAAGTCCAGCTAAACAGATCTATAAGAGAGGTGATATTGCAAAGCAAATCCAGGATTCCTGGATTTTTGAAGCAGTTGAGGGAAGAAAATACTCCATCTTGCTGCTTGTATGTTTACCTGTGCTACAAACGACTTCATGTGCCTAGCTTTTGTTAATTTTTCAAAAGTTTATTTAAAAAAAAAAAATTACATGCTGTTCATAAGGTTTCAACATGAATATTCAGTCTACTCTCTCATTTTTGGGATACAATATTGTGTAAACTAACATACAAGCACTAATGCATGTATGTATTACCTGCTAAAAAGTAAAAGCAGAAAAAAAATATTAATACTGAATATCAATTGCTAAACTCTTAAGGAGCTTGTGGGTAAGGCAAAACAACATTTATACCTCAGCATATTTCTGCCTTCTTATGAAATAGAACTGATGGACCTAAAGACAATATTTTGGAGATATGATCCTTCTACTCTACTTCTAATGTTAAAGATTTCATTATGTGTAACTCTCATCATTCATTCATGGCTAGGTTTCATGAACGAAGATTTGGGAAGGGCTTTAACCACATTTGCTACAAGCGCATTGGTGGCTAAAAAGGCCAATACGAGAGAGGCATGTCTGGTTGCAAAAGGCACAGCAGAAGGACTCCTTAGGTGGTATATTCTGCAAGGCACGACTCTTTCGCTTTGTTTTTTCTCCTCAAGAGTGATCCTGCGTGCGTTCTGGAAGGAAGAAGAAATAACCTTTCGTCTTGCATGCAGCAAGCTCCAACAGAACCTCCGTGACATCCACAACAAGTGGTGGATCAATCTAGCAGAAAAAACTCAATTATGCGCAGATACGGGTGATCACAGAGGATCCTATGAGGCCCTGAAAACAGCATACAGGCCTACATACCAGGTACAAAGCCCTCTACTCACCGCTGATGGTCAAACAGATAAAACCTCCATTCTGAATCAATGGTCTGAACACTTTCAGACTCTTTTCAGTACCAACCGTGTAGTCCAAGACTCAGCAATTCAGTCCATCACACAATAACCGGTGAAATACGAATTGGATATTGCCCCTACTACGGGAGAAACTCTTAAGGCCATACAGAAGGTGAAAACTGGCAAGGCAGCTGGGGTTGATGGAATTCCACCTGGAGTCTGAAAACATGGGGGCCTTGTACTCCATGCTAAATTTCATGAGTTTGTGGTGCGCTGTTGGGAACTAGATGAACTACCTTCAGACCTTCGGGATGCAGTCATCATCACTTTGTATAAGAAGAAAGGAGATAAATCAGACTGCTCAAATTACCGTGGTATTACTCTGCTCTCCATTGCTGGCAAAATCCTGGCAAGAATACTCTTGAACAGATTAATACCCGCTATAGCAGAAGGAATTCTACCTGAAAGTCAGTGTGGTTTCAGAGCCAACAGGAGCACCACAGACATGATATTTGTTCTCAGACAACTGCAAGAGAAGTGTAGGGAACAGAACAAAGGTCTCTATCTCTTTGTTGATCTCACCAAGGCTTTCGATACTGTGAGCGGAAAAGGTCTGTGGCAGATTTTGGAATGTTTGGGTTGTCCCCCCAAGTTCCTTAAAATGTTCATCTCACTTCATGAGGATCAGCACGGCCAAGTCAGATACGGCAACACACTTTCTGAGCCCTTTCTAATAACCAATGGTGTGAAACAAGGCTGCGTTCTCGCTCCTACCCTATTCACAGTCTTTTTCAGCATGATGCTCCAAAGGGCCACAGCAGACCTCAATGATCAGGACGGTATCTACATTCGATATCGTACTGATGGAAGCCTATTCAACCTAAGGTGACTGAAGGTTCACACTAAGACCTTAAACCATCTCGTCTGGGAGCTGCTTTACGCTGATGACGCCGCCCCTGTTGCCCTGCAAGGCAAGTAGCTCTGCAGTGTTTAACATCCTGTTTTGCAGATGCTACTGAGCTCTTTGGGCTGGAAGTCAGCTTAAAGAAGACAGAAGTTCTCCAACTTCCTGCACCTCAGGAAGTCCCACATCATCCCCACATCACCATTGGCCAATCAGAGCTCAAATCAGTCCAACAGTTTTATTACCTGGGTAGCCTCATCTCCTTGGATGGTAAGATTGACAGAGAGGTAGACAACAGGTTAGCAAAGGCATGTAGTGCTTTCGGAAAACTCCATAAAAGAGTATGGCGTAATAAACACTTGAAGAAAAGTACCAAGATCAGTGTTTACAGAGCCATAGTGCTGTCTACTCTTTTATACGGATCTGAATCATGGGTTATCTACCGCCACCACCTGCGTCTCCTAGAACACTTCCATCAACGCTGTCTCTGCACAATCCTAAACATCCACTGGTCAG